>NC_067399.1:576489991-576567491 GCF_016432865.1 Antechinus flavipes
AATATTGGATTGAACACATAAATTTATGGAGTAGAGCTTCCATATACAGTTCACAGCTTATCTGTGTCTTTTCATCCTGTGCTCTCCTTGACTTTGTACTCAAATAAAACCTCCAGAAACCCAAAACACTGTAGGATTTTTAATGGTATTGAACACTCAAACTAAGCATCTGTTATCCTTCTTTCTTGCTACTAGAGAGCCACTTTCTTTCTTGATTTATACACTGTGACTAGATGTTTTTTTTTATTATTCTTAATCTTGTAAGCCATATTTAAGTGATATAGACTGGCAATATCTGTTCATAAACATGAATATAGATATCTAGATCTAGATATAAATATATTCCACCACTTAGTCATTAAGATATTGTGGTACTCTATAATTAATGTCAAAAAGAACCACTAGAAGGCCAATAATAGTAAAAGAAAGACTTTTATATTACGAAATAGCTTGACAATATTAAAGAACCAGATGATTTCCAAAATACAATCAAGCCTATGATCTTCTTTCTATTAAATTATGGACCCAATTCAGTGTCCATCTGCAATATCTGTCAATACATATACATGACCAACTAATTCAGTGAGCTATGTGAGCAACTCTAAAGCTATCTGGACATCAATTTACACATATATACCTATTCGTGTTTGATTGTAATTATTTCTACTATGAAGGGTATGGGAGGAAAAAAGGGGGAAAAGATATTTAAAAGAATAACAAGTTGCAGTTTTGTGTACAATCTTTTTTTATTATTATACTATCTTATGGAAATTTTATTTCCATTTTATTCCATAAATTAAAAATAAATTTTAAAACATATAAACTAATAACAAAATTGAAGTGAGAATTAGGATAACATTGAACAACAAAAGCTAACAAAGTAACAGAAATATTTTAACTGTGAAAGACTTAGCTACTTTGAATCATATAATTATCTGTAACAATTCCAAAAGATTCATGATGCTACCCACCTTCAGAGAAAGAATTAATGAAATCTGTGTACAGATTGTAGATTTTTTCCACTTATTTTTCTTGCTTTTTTTCCCAAAAATGACTAATATGTAATATGTTTTACACAATTTCCTATATATAATGAGCATAGTATTTTTTGTCTTCCCAATGTGTAAGAGTGAGGGTAAACAAAAGAATTTTTAATAAATTATTTTTTAATTTATATTTTTAAATTAACTCCTAAAAATTCTGCAAAGAACCAGGAGAAAGGATATGTAAGGGAATAAATATAAAGTAAAGGAATTCAACATCAAAAACTTTTCTGAACTCACCAAAACCTGCAGAGAGGATGGAATAGCACTTTCCAAAGAACAACAAAACTCAGTATGCAGCCCAAGGTTACCTAACCTGCAAATCTGGACTTAATCATACATTTTTAATATGGATATTCCATAAAAAAAAAAAAAAAAGGAGTCAAAAGAAACATTCTTGGAAAGAAAACGAAACCTAAAAAAAAAATTTCACAAACACTCCAGATAACTGAAATACAAGGATAATAAATACAGAAACCAAGTACAATGACAACAAAATAATAGATATACAAAATGATACGAATATAAAAGCAAAAAAGTCAAAAATAAATAATAGTGGTGAAAAGTCCTGAAGCATGGATTAAAACTAACAGTACATTACTTGTAGGTGAATCAGTTATTTTGTGGGACTAACTTACAAAATGGTAGAGCATATCTAAGGTAGAAAGGGAGGAAGAAGGTAGAAAGGAAAGTGTGATGTACCCAAGTCAAAGGTTAGTAATAAAAGAAAATAACTTTTATAGTATCTCAGAAATATGAAGTCCTACAGGTAAAATAAGTGAGGAGGCAAAGGAAGGATTGACACAGGAAGAGGGTAGAGGGTGGGAGGTGAAGTCCTTCAGTGATAGAAGAGTACCATTTATCAATGTTCCAAGGAGAGAAAAAACTGTATAAGGAGAAATGAGTATTTAATGGTTATAATCTGCAGAAATTAAGTGCTCTTTCATCATAAAAAGGGAAATCAGTTTCTGGGGGTACCTGACAGCAGGGAAAGGCATGGACCAAGAGCTCCAGGTATGAGAGAAAGCAAGTGAAAATGAACAAAATCAGAAAATGCAATATCTAATGAAAGAAAGAGCAGAGGCCAATGTCACTGAATCTAGGACACATGAGCAGGGAGCAGGATGATGGTATAAAATATGACATTAGAAAAATAGAAAAGGTCTACGTATGTTATAGAGGACTTGAAAGTCAATTAGAGAAATTTATATTTGCTCCTAGAGGCAAAAGCAAGCGCCTAGGGGGAAAGGAAGAGATTGGGGTGATCGGGGAGGGGAAGTGAAACAGGGAATGTGACTAAGGCTAAAATAACTTTTAAAAGACTAAAATAATGAAGAAGTATAGGATTGTGTTTAGACGGGAAGAGAGGGAAATTCTAAGATGGTAGAGCAATAGAGACAAAAGCCTAACTCATAACTTTAAATGTAATTGGATTAAACAATCCAATGAAATGAGTGACAAATTGGATGAGAAAACAAAACCCCACAATCTGTTGCTTACAAAAAATATACTTAAAAGCAAAAATATACATAGAACAAAAATGAAGGGCAAGGGGGAAAAGAGTTACTATGACTCTATGAATTTTTAAAAACCTCAGAATTATGATAACAAAGATAAAAGAAACATAAAAGGCGTTTAAAAAGGAAAATACATTATGCATAGAAAACAAGCAATGTTAAATTTGCATGCTTCAAATGTTTTGCCTTCTAAATTGAAAAAGGAAAAATTAATTAGAAAGTCAGAATTGCAATAGTGGCAGAAGAGTATAGTGTTCCTCTCTTGGTTTTGGATGTGTACCACAAAACAACAAACAAAAGGGAAAAACCAGAACTGACAAATTGCCAGAGAAACTAAAACTAAAGGTCTAATGTCTTGAGAAATGAGATTGCTAACATACATATATAAAATTACATTCATGTTTCTCAGGACCATATGGAACTTCTACAAAAACTTACCATATACTAGGTTATAGAGATATTTCAAACAAACACAAAAAAGGTAGGAATAGTAGGTACTTCTTTTACAAACCAATCAGTTTAAGGAGCCTAGTCAAAAGATTAAACAATGAAGATTAAATAATGAAATCCTAAATAATAAATTAGTCAAAGAACAAATTATGATAATGATGAAATAACATAATAAAATTTCTAAGATGTATCCTAAGTAGACAAAAAAAAAAGTATATCTCCTAACAAAATATACATTAACAAATTAAAAAAGAAGAGAATTAATGAACTGAATATGCATTTTTAACATTCAGGAAGCCAACAAATAAGCAAATCCAAAATAAGCAAAAAATTGGGGATACTGAAAATTACATATGAAATAGAGTGGAAACCAAAAAGATTACGGAAGTGAAAAATAAAACTAAAAACTGGTTCTTTGAAAAGATTAATAAAAATTAATAAACCTTTTAGCCAATCACATTGAAAATGGCAAAAAACCAAAACAACAAGAATCACAACAAAATAAGAAATATTTTCTAATATAATAAAAATCATCAGCCAACAATTGGACTTTTTTAGAAATTAGCAAAAAAAAAAAATTCTTCCTCCTTTAGACAGCAAGTTCTGTAAAGACAGGGATTTAATCTTATTTATCTTTAAACACCTTGCATATGTAGGCATAAGTACTTTAAATATAAGAGAGATAAGAAAGATGCTCATAGAATTTGAATCACAATATCTAAAAATTGGAAGGAATTTCAAAAGTCAAATAGTCTGGACCACATATTGGACAAAGGAAAAGTGAGAATAAGAAGTTTATAGCTCCAAAACCTACCTCAGTTAACAGTCTGTTACCTAAACTGAAACATTATCCAAATTTCTATTCAAGAATAACACTTAAGATATTCAGAAGAGTCTATCCATAGTGCATCTCATTCCAAGTATCATCTCACTTTAAAATCCGGTCCCGGCTAGGATAACGAGTTTATAATTTTCTACAACAAAGTGTCAGATGTCTATATGTAAGTGCAAATGTTAATAAGATAAGACATAAAAACTTGTAATCAACATTAGTTCAGGCAGTATGTGTAATAAGACTTATGAAACTGAAGCTCTGTGTCAATCATGTTTTAACTTAATTCAAATTAAAATGAATGGAAAAAATAGATCTAAATTTATATTCCAATTCTGACATCTGCTATGTAACTATGGCAATCTTTCTATTTCTTAGTTTTCACATTTGTAAAATGTGTAGAATAATGCCTGATGTACTCATCCCACAAGATTATTGTAAAAATAAAAAAAATGTAGATAGACTATTTTATAAACATTAAGCATATTACTCAAATAATTATCATTTAAATCCACTAAATGTATGTCCAAATTATGGATAACATTTCATATGCGTCTTTCCCAGGGACAGGTAAATGGCACAGTGGATAGAATGCCAGATCTGGAGTCAAGAAGATTTGGGTTCAAATCCAGTTTCAGCCATATATTATCTATATGACCCAAATTATTTAGTCATTTGCCTCAGTTTACTCATCAGTAAAATGGGTGGGAGAATAAATTGGCAATAACGCTAGTATCTCCACCAAGAAAACAATAAGTGGAGTCACAATGATTGACAAAGGACTAAACAAGTCTTGCCCAATTCTGATAATCCATGTTGATTACAATGTAAAATCAAAATGCAAAAAAACAAACAACAACAACAAAAAAAAAAAAAAATTTCAACAACAACAACCAAAAATTAGCAACCAATATTGGTCTGTTAAAGTTACAATGGTATAACATCCTTTATTCTATCTATCTGGCAATTAACAAATAACACAAATAAATACTTTTACCCAATTATCACCTACCAGATGTTTTTCTAGATATCCATTTAGACAAAATGATATCCAATTAAATTTTTATCAAAACTCTATTAACATGCAAAAAGTTTCAAATAATTGAGATTTCAATTCTATGTCATTTAAAGAATTTAAATAAGCCAAATCTGAAATGTCAAATATACCAAATTACTCATTTGTTAAAAGAGAAAATATCAAGCTCCTTAAAGAGATATATTCAAATATTTAGTGCTCCAATACACTGGTTTAACTACCTTTCCCAACACTAAATGAGCATGCTAGCATTTGTGAAATTAAACTTGAAAACGATTAGTTAATAAATGTTTTACTAATTGATTTTTAGTTGCTGTTCTAAAGATATTTATATTCTGTTGAGAGACATTTAAACAGAAAAATATATCCAAATGAGAATCAAAGTGCCCAAAATTGATGAGGCATTTTTCCAGATGACGTTCATGACGCTTATGTTTATGGATAGTCCTAATCTCCTGAGATTCACTGTATTCTCCTTTGACCCAAAACAAGATCTAAAACCTTCCTTACACTTATGCCATTATAAAAAATAGCTTTGAAAATCTTAAGAGTTCTGAACAACAATCAAGATTCCAGAGAAACAATGCTGAAGCATGCTAATCATTTTCTGGAATACATTAGCATGAGACATATTTTTTGGGACATTGCCAAGAATAGTTTTTGCTTTGATGATTTATACATATTTCTTCCAAAAGTTTTGCTGGGTATTTTTCCTCATCTGTTTGAAGAAAGGAGAAGAAAAAACAAGAGACTTTTTATTCATTAATTCAACTTTAAATTCATTCATGCCATCTAGGTTTCTAAACCTGCCATTTATGAGTTCCTATTTAGAACCACTACAGGAGTCTCTGATAGTTGGAACAAATGGGTCCTTGTCTAAGTAAAGATGCCCAAAATGTTTTTCCTACCATTGGAATATCAAAAACTGGAGCCACTGGGTTGAGGACCCAGGAATGATGATTACAATAGCCAACATATATATATCTTTAAAAAAATATATATATATATATATATATCTTTCTTTGAAGTTTACAAAATGCTTTACATGTTATCTCATTTGCTCCTCATAATTGCCTACTGAGGTAAATGCTATTATCCCTATTTTACTGATGAGGTAACTGTTATCAGAGACGGGTTAAATTACAGAGCTACTAGGTACCTCAGGAGAGATTTGAACTGAAATTTTGATTACTCCAACAGTCCACCAAATGTACCACTTACGTGCCTTAAGTCATCAAAAACCTTACGCCCTGGTGTATATATACAATGGTTGTTGCTCCTCATTCTTGAAGAGAGCCAAAATGACATCATTATATTAAGAGTCAAGTTATAAATATGTCTGACTGTGGCTGATCAGGCCAATTGAAGCTCGGAATGCTCTGCCACAGTTTGGACACAAAAAGTTCCTATGAACATTTGGGGTGGCTTCTCTAACTTTGTATATCTCTTCTGAGCTAATTCAAATCTACTTTGCTCATAGAGCACAGCACTTTCTTTTTCAATAAACAAAATCACAGAATATCAAAGTTCAAAAAGCTATTAGACTAACTCATATATGAGTAAGAATCCCTGACAAATGGTTATCTAGACTTTGAAGATTTCTATCCAATGAAAGAGAATTCCTCCACTATCCCCATCAACCAACTAGTTGAGGCTGCCTATTTCACTCTAAACAGGTCAATATCAAGAAAAAAGTCTGCCTTATTAACTGCTTCTTTCTTCTAAAGTAGAACATTAGGGGGAAAAAAAAATCATTAAGAATACTCTCTTCCATAAGAACTAAGTTACAAATTGGTAAGAACTGTTACAAATATGAAATATATTCCTAAGCAGTAGTAATTACAAAATGGACACTTTAGCTTACTGAAATTCCAAAGAAAGAAAACCAGCAATATGTAGTACTCACTCAGTCTTCTCCCAACCTAGATGGGAGGGCCATCTGGACCGGAGAAAAGTGTGAATAAATGTTTGTTTAATATTTAAACTTGTACCAAGGAAAAGTAATAAATCTTGATGTTATATCTTCTGTATGCTGAAAATCTTTCACTGTAAAATAAAATGTAACCATCTACAAGTACTTTGATTGTGTGAATGCTGCCTTACAGTGGACAGGGTTAGAGAAAGAGGACATAGAGTTCTTGAGGCTGGAATTGTTGTTTCTAGTTTTTATTTTATCCACAACAGATAGTACAGTGCTTGATAAATAATGGGAGTAAAAGAAATGATACTCCTGAAGAAAAGACTTCTGGGTAAAGGCCAAATTCCAAGGTTATAATCTTTGAAGAGAAATTACTTTCTTTTGAGTGATGTCAGGAAAGACCTGGGGATGGGGGTGGAGTTAGACAGGAACTAGATGGTACAGTGGATAGACTACTGGGCCTGAAGTCAGAAAGATAAAGAGTTCAAATCTAAGCTCAGCCTTGGAAGGGATACATGCGAAGATGTATACTGATTCAATCTTTCTGGAGAACAATTTGGAACTACATAAAGTCATGCATATCTTTCGACGAAGCAATACCATGACTAGATCTATATCCTAAACTGATAAAAACAAAATGAAAAAGGACCTACATATGCAAAAATACTTATAACACTCTCTTAGTGGTGGCAAAGAATTGGACATTGAGGGCATGTCCATCAATTGGGAATTGAAGAACAAGTTATTGTGTAAGATTGTGATGGAATACTATAATGACCGCGTATTTAAAATCAGCCGGAGTCAGGAATTCAGGTTAAGGGAAAAATCTTCAATATTTATTGAAGTGAAGAGGTGAATAAAGATTGCGATAGCGATATGGGCAAGAAAGATTGCGATATCAATATGGGCAGCTGCGACAGGAAGCCAGCTAACAGAGAGCGATCCGAGCTGAGCAAACCGTTGCAATAGCAATGCCAAACGTCTTCCTTCCCCTTCCTTTTCCACTCCCCTGCCTCCACCCACCAAAATCGTCATTTCCTATACAACACATCAGGACTTGCACAAAGAGTGGGCGGGGCCATTCTTTCTCCAAGCTTATATATTAATAGAGTATGGTCCAATTACTATTTAGCCTCATGTGCTTAGACCTCAGTGCATCAACTCAAGCCTCAGCCCATTACAGAATACTATTGCGCTTTAATACTATAGTGAGCAGGATGCTCTCAGAAATACATGGAAAGTCTTATATGAACTGCTGCACAGTGAAATGAGCAGAAGGAGGAAAAGTACACAGTAACAGCAATACTGTATGATGATCCATCATGAGTAAGTTTGCTATTCTCAGCAATGCAATGATCCAGAACTTATGATAAAAGGTGCTATCTCCAGAAAAAGAATTGTTAAAACCTGGATACAGATCAAAGATTCTTTTACTTTATTTTTCTTGTGTCTTTTTTGTCTGTGTTTCTTTCACAGAATGATTTACATGGAAATGTTTTGCATGAATGCATATGTATAACCCATGTGAAGTCATTTGTCTTCATCCCTTCCCCCCATGGATAGGGAGAAAGAGAATTTGGAATTCTAAATTTAGAGAGAGAAAAAGGAATGTTAAAAATGTTTTTACAGGTATGGGGGGAAAATAAAATGTTAAATAAAATAAAAAGATAGGAACTTCCCAATAGCAATAACAGTTCCATTCCCATCCTACTCAAATCAAAAACATTTATATAGTGTCTACTACATGTGAAGTACCTAAGCACTAGGGATACAAAAAGAGGCGAAAGATAGGTCCTACCTTCAAGGAGCTCATGATCTAGTGGAGGAGATAACATTGAAACAAATACACACAAAATAAGTTATATATAATATATATAGGAAACAATTAAAAAAGAAAAATACTGGAATTAAGAGGAGTTAGGGAAGGCTTTATATAGCTTTTTGAAGCAAGAGACATACTGATCTTTGTTCTTTACCACCTTATGCATTATAGGCCTTAAAAAAAAAAAAAAAAACCTGTCAGGGGCAGCTAGATGGCATAGTAGATAAAGAAGAAGCCCTGAACTCAGGAGGACTGGCCTCAGAAATTTGACACTTACTAGCTGAGTGACCCAATTGCCTCACCAAAAAACCAAAACAAACAAAAAAAAAACAATAAACCAAAAAAAAGTCAAATTAAAGTTAGATGTATAAAAATCTATAATCTTATTTTGCAATTAAATATCTCCTATTTGAAGCTGTTCTAACACAGACACTATATAAAACTAGAATTCTTCCCAAAACTTAGGGTATCACAGGACTTAAAAATGAAAGAGAAAAGGGAAAGTAATTCAGCCTGTCACTTTATAAATGAGGAAGCTAAAGTTAATAAAAGGGAAATGATACAAAGCCACAATGGTAGCACGAACTCAGTATACAAGATGAAGGGAGGGAGATATAAACACAAAGATGGAAAATATTTTGGAAAAGAGCTTAAAATGACAAGTGAATTTTTAAATGAATAAACTATGTCACTCTTCATTACTACAAATTACAAAATTGGTCTTGTTTTAGTTTTTGAGTAGCTATCTGAAAGCATTTTAATTTTAAATTATTCCTTTTCCCCTTCAATGTCATGATCATTAGAATATATTTCTCATCATTAAGACTTGCATTCACTTGGTATTAGAGGTCAAACTATAGAAACTAGGACAAGGACAAGTTTAAAAAAAATAGTAAAGCACTTAGAAGAGGCCCTGGATCACAGAGGTAAAAGTGGAAAGAGCAATAGATTTAAGAAGATCTGGGTTTAAAAAAATCCTGACTCTGCTACTTCTTACTTGTATGACTTTGGACAAGTCACTTTAATTTCCTGTTGTTGCTGCTATTGTTGTTGAGTCATTTTCAATCATGAAGGACTCTTGTGATTCCATTTGAGGTTTTCTTGGCAGAGATACTGGAATGGCTTGCCATTTCTTCCTCAGTCTCCTTTTACAGGAAGCTTAGGCAAAGTTAAGTGATTTATCCAGCTATCATATAGCTACTAATAGCATTTGAAATCAGATTTGAACTTATGAATATAAGTTTCCCTGACTCCTGGCCCAACACATTGTCCATTGTACCTCCAGATACCCCTTAACCATCCTTAAACATCTCTAAAATAAGGGGATTATAAATTTGTAATATCACAATTATGCAAGTGCTCCAAGGAGATCAATAAAAGAAAGGACCATTTTTTCAAAAAAAAAAAAAAAATTATAGTAGCACCTTTTTATAACAAAATAGTGGAAATCAAATGAGTGTTTATCATGAGAGGAACAGCTGAACAACTTCTTATTTATACATGTAATGGGAGCTCCAGAGTGGAGCCAAGATGGCAAAGTGAAGCCAAAAAGCTGCTTGAGTTTCCCCAGTTTCCCTCAAAAATCACATGAAACCAAGCCTCTTAACAGAGTCTGATGGAATGAAACCACTCTCCAGCTCAAAACAGATTGGAAAAACTTCAAGAAAGATCAGCAACCTCAGTCCTGGCACAGTAGCAAGGAGACCAGTAAGGTAGCCTCCAATTTTAGTGCAGAAGGCCACTACCAACTCTGGAAACCAGGCTAGTCTCTAGGGAGAACAGCAGGGCTACTCCTTGCTATAAGCAAAACACCAAACACAAGAGAACCCTATGTTCAAAACCAAAGCTTAGAGCTGCACAAAAAGTTTGGGATAATGTCTTCTGTAACCCAGGTGCAGAGCTCAATCTTAAAAGTCACAAAATGGGGGGGGGGGGGGGGGGGGAGAAGAAAATTAACAATAAACAGCCAAAAAAAACCTTAACCATAGAAAGCTATGGTGACAGGGAAGACCAAAACACTAAATCAGAGGAAGAAAAAAATGCCCACATGAGAAATCTCAAAGGATGATATGAATCAAGCCCAAAGAGACTTCTTGGAAGTGCTCATAAAAGATTTTAAAAGACAAATAAGGGAAATAAAAGAAAAACTGGGAAAAGAACAAAAGTATATACAAGGGAGCAAACAGGATGGAGGGAAATACACAACTGGCAATCATAACTGTGAATGTGATTGGGATAAACTCTCCCATAAAATAGAAGTGAATAGAGTAGATTAAAAATCAGAATCCTATAAGAAACACATCTAAAACAGAGAGATACATACAGAGTAAGGGTAAAAGGCTGAAGAAGAATGTATTATGCTTCAGCCAAAGCAAAGCAGGAATAGCAATTCTCATCTCAGTCAAATAAAGCAAAAGTAAAAATAGATCTAATTTAAAGATAAGGAAGGAAACTACATCTTGTTAAAGGGTACCGTAGACAATGAAATAATATTGATATTAAATTTATAAGCATCAAGTGGTACATAATCCAAATTCTTAAAGAAGTTAAGCCAGTTACAGGAAGAAATAGACAGTAAAACTATAATAGTAAAGAATCTCAACCTTCCCTTCTCAGAATAAGATAAATCTAACCACAAAATAAACAACAAAAAAACTAGGATGGTTAATAGAATCTTAGAAAAGTTAGATATGATAGACCTCTGTAGAAAACTCCCCAACTAAATACCAAATTAAAAATTCTGAAAATCAAAGGAGATTAATAAAATTAAAACTAAGAAAACTATTGAATTAATTAATAAAACTAAGAGTTGGTTTTATGAAAATAAATAAATAAATAAATAAATAAATAAATAAATAAATAAATCAATCTTTGGTTAATTTGATTAGAAAAAGGAAAGGAAAAAACCAAATTACCAGCATTAAAAATTAAAAGGATGAATTTACCATCAATGAAGATGAAATTAAAATGCTAATTAGGAGCTATTTTGTCCAACTGTATATCAATAAATCTGGCAATCTAATTGAAATGGATATTTACAAAAATATAAATTGCCCAGGTTAATAGAAGAGAAAATAAAATACTTAAATAGTCTCATTTAGAAAAAGAAATTTAACAAGCCATCAAGGAACTCTAAGAAAAATCTCTAAGGCCAGATGGATTTACAAGAAAATTCTACCAAACACTTAAAAACCAATTAATTCCAAGACAATGTAAACTATTTGGAAAAATAGCTGAAGGAGTCCTGCCAAATTCCTTTTATAACATAAATATGGTATTGATATATCAATGTGGCAAATTGGAATAGCCAAAGCAGAGAAAGAAAATTACAGACCAATCTCCCTGATGAACATCGATGCAAAAATTTTAAATGAAATATAGCAGAGATTACAACAATTTATCAGTAAGATAATATACCATGACCAAGTGAGATTTATACCAGGAAGGGAGGGCTGGTTCAATACCAAGAAAATTATTGTTATAATTGACCATATCAATAACAAAACTAACAAAAATCATATAATAATCTCAATAGATGCAGAAAATGCTTTTAATAAAATACAGCACCCATTCCTATTAAAAACACTAAGGAGCACAGGAATAAATCTTTAAAAAGATAAGCAGCATCTATCTAAAATCATCAGCATGCATTATTTGTAATGGTGAGAAGCTAAATGCATTCCCAATAAGATAAGAGATGAAACAAGGATGAACATTATCATTACTATTATTTAATATTGTATTAGAAATATGGGCTTTAGCAATAAGAAAAGAAAAAAAATTAAAATAATTAGAATAACCAATGACAAACTAAAACTATCATTCTCTATAGATTCTATGATGGTGTATTTAAGAGAACCATCTAAAAATATACTTGAAACAATTAGCTACTTTAGCAAAGTTGTAGGATATAAAATAAACCCACACAAATTATCAGCATTTCTATATGTTACTAACAAAGTCCAGCAGCAAAATATAGAAAGAAAAATTCCATTTAAAATGACTCTAGACAAAATAAAATATTTGAGTATCTACCAGCCAAGACAAATCCAGGAATATATGAGCACAATTACAAAACACTTTTCATACAAATAAAGTCAAATCTAAACAATTAGAAAAATATCAATTGCTCTTGGATGGGCTGAGCCAATATAATAAAAATGACAATTCTACTTAAATTGGTCTACTTGTTCAATAACATACCAATCAAAATGCCAAAAAAAATTATCTTATAGATTCAGAAAAGATAATAACAAAATTCATCAGGAAGAACAAAAGGTGAAGAATATCAAGAGAATATCAAGGATGGTGGCTTAGCGATACTAGACATAAAACTATTATAAAGCACCAGTCATCAAAAACATATGGCACTGGCTAAGAAATAAAATGGTATTTCAATAAAAATGGGTTAGATATACATGACACAATAATCAATGACTATAATAATCTAGTATTTGATAAACTCCCAAACTCCAGCTTCTGAGATTAAAAACTCTCTATTTCACAAAAATTTCTTAGAAAACTGGAAAATACTATGTCAGAAATTTGACATAAACCTACATCACACACCCCATACTAAAATAAGATAAAAATGGGTACACAAATTGGGTACAAAAGGTGATGCTATAAGCAAATTAGGAAAGCAAGGGATAATTTACCTTTTGGTAAATCTTTGGAGAAGGGAGGAATTTATAAAAGACCAAAGAAGAACTAAAGAACATTATGAAATGCAAAAAGGACAATGTTGATTATATATTAAATTTAAAAGATTTTTGCACAGACAAAACACAGCCAAGATTAGAAAGGAAACAGAAAGCTGGGGAAAATGTTTTTTTCCAGCCAGTTATTTTAATAAAGGCCTCATGTCTAAAATGTATAATTGACTCAAGTTTATAAGAATACAAGCCATTCTCAGATTGATAAAAGGTCAAAAGATAAGAACAATTTTCAGACCAAGAAATTAAAACCAGGGGCAGCTAGGTGGCGCAGTGGATAGAGTATCAGCCCTGAAGTCAGAAAGACCGAGTTTAAATCTGGTCTCAAACCTTAACACTTCCTAGATGTTAACCCCAATTGCCTCAGCAAAAAATAGATAGATAAATGAATAAATGAATGAAAAACCATTTCTATTCATATGAAAAAAAAATGTCTAAATCACTATCAGAGAAATGCAAATTAAAACCATTCTGACATACCACTACACACCTCTCAGATTAGCTAAAATGACAGGAAAAGATGATCAATGTTGGCGGGGATGTGAAAAAAACTGGGACACTGATACATTGTTAGTGGAGATGTGAAATAATCCAGCCATTCTGGAGATAATTTGGAACTATGCTCAAAGGGCTATAAAACTATGCATACCCTTTTATCTAGCAGTGCCACTACTGGATCTGTAACTCAAAGAAATCATAAAATAGGGAAAATAACCCACACGAGCAAAAATGTTTATAGCAGCACTTCTTGTGGTGGCAAAGAATGGCTGAATAAGTTATGGTATATGAAAGTAATGGAATATTATTGCTCTATAAAAAATGATGAACAAGCTGATTTTAGAAATATCTGGAAAGATTTATATGAACTGATACTGAGCTAACAAGCAGAAGCAGGAATACATTGCACATAATAACTGCAAGATTATTCAATGATCAATTATGACAAACTTGATTCTTTCTCTGTGGTTCAGTGATCCAAGACTATCTCAACAAATTTTGGATGGAAAACTCCATCTTCATTCAAGAGAGACTCAATGTAAATCAACACATACTATGTTCATTTGTTTTTTCTTCTGTTTTTTCTCTCGTGATTTTTCCTTTTTGTTCTGATTTTTCTCTCCCAACATGAGATTTTTCTCTCCCAACGTGATTCTTGAGGAAATATGTAAAAATAAAATGAATGTACATGTATAACCAAAAACAAAAGCTATTTTATATGTAAGAAAAATACTTTTTTTAAAAAAATGAATATGAATGTAATGGAAGATTACTATGTTATAAGAAATAACATAATGGACGGATTCAGAGTGTAGTAAACAGAATCAAAAAAACAATTTATGTGATGACTACAACACTTTAAAGGAAAACAATTCTTAACTGTAAAATGTAATCAATACAATGAATGATGAGGAATCATGATACTCATGTACCTGTTGACAGAGAGTAGTAACCTACAGGTAAAGAATAAGATAAATATTTTTAGACACGGCCAGTATGTAGCTTTGTTTTGATTTAATATATTCATTTGTTACAAGAAAGAGTAGTGATGATAATGCACCTGATGCAAAAAAGCAAAGAAAGTTAATTGTTTTAAAAATAAAGAGAGCAAAAGGAAGATTAGAAGAGGATACAAATAAGCATGGCAGTCTTGGTAATACCGGGTTTCCCCGATAATAAGACCTATCCCGAAAATAAGCCCTCCCCTTACTGTGTAAGATTCCTCTAAAATAAGCCCTCCCCCGAAAATAAGCCCTATTGAGATTGCTGCTGTTGTGAAGGTGATCCCCTGCACTACACGTTACATTACGGTACCCTCTGTATGCACCATTTCCCTCCCGCGCCTTTGGTGAAACACACGCTGCGCTCTGAGCTGCATCCAATCAGAGCTGCAGCAGTGAGCGCGTCATCCTGTTCTTCCCCAGTGATTTGCTTGCTGGCACCATTGAGAGCAGTGCCATGGAGGAGAGCTGAGGCAGAACAACATAAAAACCCGGTATGTAAGCGGGAGTGAGGGGGCATGATGGAGGATAAAAGAACTCAGGGGGCATCATGAAGGATAGAAGGAGCACTCAGGGAGCATGATGGGGTTAAAACATTATTGAGGGGCATGATGGAGTGAAAAGAAGGACTGATGGTCATAATTTTATTATTCTGTCTGCACGGGTCACCTGTGTTTTGGCAATTCGTTTGGATGGAAAGAAAGCCACACCTCTAATCATCAGCAAGGGCAAGAAAGATAAGATTGAACGTGTATCAGGCATTTACATTCTTGAAACCGAAAAAGCCTGGCGTACACAAGCCGTTATAAGAAAGTGGGTTGATTTATTTATTTATTTTTTTATTACCTCTTTTTTTTTTTTTTAATTTTTATTTAATAATTACTTTATATTGACACTCGTTTCTGTTCCGATTTTTTTTCCCTCCCTCCCTCCACCCCCTCCCCTAGATGGCAAGCAGTCCTTTATATGTTGGATATGTTGCAGTATATCCTAGATACAATATATGTTTGCAGAACCGAACAGTTCTCTTGTTGCATAGGGAGAATTGGATTCAGAAGGTAAAAGTAACCCGGGAAGAAAAACAAAAATGCAGATAGTTCACATTCGTTTCCCAGTGTTCTTTCTTTGGGTGTAGCTGCTTTTGTCTGTCATTTATCAATTGAAACTCAGTTAGGTCTCTTTGTCAAAGAAATCCACTTCCATCAAAATATGTCCTCATACAATATCGTTGTCAAAGTATATAATGATCTCCTGGTTCTGCTCATTTCACTTAGCATCAGTTCATGTAAGTCTCACCAGTCCTCTCTGTATTCATCCTGCTGGTCATTTCTTACAGAACAATAATATTCCATAACATTCATATACCACAATTTACCCAGCCATTCTCCAATTGATGGGCATCCATTCATTTTCCAGTTTCTAGCCACTACAAATAGGGCTGCTACAAACATTTTGGCACATACAGGTCCCTTTCCCTTCTTTAGTATTTCTTTGGGATATAAGCCCAGTAGAAACACTGCTGGATCAAAGGGTATGCACAATTTGATAATTTTTTGGGCATAATTCCAGATTGCTCTCCAGAATGGTTGGATTCGTTCACAACTCCACCAACAATGCATTAGTGTCCCAGTTTTCCCGCATCCCCTCCAACATTCATCATTATTTTTTCCTGTCATCTTAGCCAATCTGACAGGTGTGTAGTGGTATCTCAGAGTTGTCTTAATTTGCATTTCTCTGATCAATAATGATTTGGAACACTCTTTCATATGAGCAGTAATAGTTTCAATTTCATCCTCTGAAAATTGTCTGTTCATATCCTTTGACCATTTATCAATTGGAGAATGGCTTGATTTCTTATAAATTTGAGTCAGTTCTCTATATATTTTGGAAATGAGGCCTTTATCAGAACCTTTAACTGTGAAGATGTTTTTCCAGTTTGTTGCTTCCCTTCTAATCTTGTTTGCATTAGTTTTATTTGTACAAAGGCTTTTTAATTTGATGTAATCAAAATTTTCTATTTTGTGATCAGTAATGGTCTCTAGTTCATCTTTGGTCACAAATTTCTTTCTCCTCCACAAGTCTGAGAGATAAACTATTCTATGTTCCTCTAAAAAAGTGGGTTGATTTAATGCTGCCACTTGTTATGCGAGGTAACCAAAAAGGTCTGATAATCTGGGATTCAGCCAGCACTCACCTCGCTAAAGAAATGAAGAACCTCCTTGCAGAGAGAAGAATAGATCAAGTAATGATTCCTGCAGGAATGATTGATATTGCAATAAACAAGCCATTCAAGGACCATTTGCACATGGAAGGCAATGACTACATTGAAAATAGAATGGAAAGAAATCAGCGTGGAAACTTTGTGAAGCCCTGTCTGCAAGAAGTCGTGACTTGGGTGAAGAAGTCATGGGATAAAATTACTGACAGCTGTGTCGCCAAGGCACTACGAGCAGGTTACCTGGACAAAACATGTTCATTTAAAGAGAGCTATAGTGCTGGACATGACAGATTGGGTCCACTTCTTCTGAAGGAAATAGAGGCGCAAGACATCCAGGACGGAATTCAGGGTATGGACACTTATGACGATGTTGTTGAAGAAGATGACATGATCACTATTGAATAAAGTTACTTTTTTTGTTCACATTTACCTGTTTATTAAAATTGCTGTCAATGTTCATTAAAATAAGCCCTCCCCTGAAAATAAGCCCTCTGGTATTTTTCTGTCCAAAAAATTTTAATAAGACAGTGTCTTATTATCGGGGAAACACGGTACCATGTTAAAATCTGCCAAATATGTATATTTTTAATCTAAATTCAACACAACAGAAATTGAAATTATCATAGATTCTTTTTTCCTGTTCTTTGTATATGGAAATGTTCATGTTTCTTTATGCTTGGCAAATTCATAATTTTTTACATGAGAGAATTAATTGGCCTATAAGATTCCTTCATGCTATGTAACTATGACCCTGTATAGTTTTCACTAACATTATGCCTACGTAGTATCACTGCCCAAGCCTTGGGTATATATTTTACCTTAGACTGTGAGAGAAGCTTGTAAATGCAGCACAGTACACAAGACTGTGAAACATACAATACCGATGCACAAAAAACTATAATAGCACCATTTTGTGGGAAACAATAGGAAACAAAGTAGCTACACATTAACTAGGAATGACTAAACAAACGATGTTCTATGACAGTAACAGAATATTATTACAAAAGACAAATATGACACATTCAGAGGAAAGGAATGCTAATGACTGATGATTAAAAAAAAAAGAAGAAAAGAGCATAAAACATTAAAGATACACAAAAGACAATGATAAATTTAGTTAGATAATAAGATAATAGATAATAAGTTTAGGAAAAAAAACAAATAATTTTGTTATAATCTTAAATTCAATATTCCCTTTAATCAAATAAACTGCACTTATAAGTTCAAGATTTCATAAACAACCCTCTTTTTTGTTCTTTGCATATTAAAATACTGGTATTTGTTGATGATTAAATTCATTTAAAAATTTTGAAATAAAAAGAACAGGGGAAAAATTACTCACAAAGAAAGCCATCCCAGGAACCAGACTCCCCAGTGCCTCACTTTTCTCCATTGTCTGTCTTACCTCCTCACCTCCTTAAGACAAACCCCTTTGTAATAAATACGCATAGTCCAGCAGAACAAAGCAACATTGGCCAGGTCTAAAAATTTGAGATTTATTCTGTGCCTTTAATCTGGTCAACTCTTCAGCATGAGCACTATTTTAGAAGCATCAATCCAAACCTGGGACTATTTTATTTCTGTAACATCCTCTGAAGCCTCCTGTTTCTACAAACTCTCTACACTTAAAATTCCCTTGCCTCTAGGCCCTGCCTCCTGATTCTTAAAATGGCCTTAAAAAAAAAAAAAAGTTCAATTTTTGATCAGATTTTCATGAGTTTGTACCATGATTCTCCTCCTCTACCTAGCTGACTACACATTTTTAGTCTTGTTTTCAGGACATTTATCTAGGTCATCCCTATAGGCCTCTAACTTCACTTTTCTCATTTACATGTCACAGAGATTTTTTAGGAAGGCATATGCCATGCTATAATAGAAGATTTAATTCTTGGAACACAGATTAAATCCTCTTGCTTCTTTCTTCATAAAACTAAGATTGCCCTAAACACCAGCACATTTCAACCTTTAAGAGATTAAAATGCCTGAGTCAAAGGGCCCATGTTCAAAACCAATCTCTATCATTTACTAGTTACATGACTTTAGTAAATTTGAATTAAAAAGAATCTTATAGGCAACCCTCTACAATATTTCTGATAATAATTTGAATAGCATTGTCCCAAGACCTCCATTACCCTTTCATTCTGAGGCAATCTATTCCACTTGTGGCTAGTTCAAATTGTTATGAAGTTTTTCCTTATGAAGTCTCTCTGCAAAAACTACAATTTGTTTTTTATTATGCCATTTTTAACTTGGAAGAAGTTAGTTTCTCCATCTATAAAATGGGCATAATTAACATCCTATCTATCATCACAAAGTCATGATAAGAATCAAATGAAACAACATAAACTGGTTTATAAATCTTAAGGTGTCATATAAATATCATTTAATAATTCTCAGACCCTCTCCAATTTCATTTTATATTATGAAATCACCCCAATTTCACAAGTTGGTCATGAGTGTTAATATTAAAAATCTTATTAAAATAAAAAGCACAGGTCTTCTTCCAGGATTACCACCATTAATTCAGAAGTAAACTGAGTTAAATTAATCTAATAGGATTTGTTCTTTGCAAAGGTATGCTCATTCTTCACAAGTGTCATACTAACCTTTTCTGATGACATACTCCAAACACCTGTTCAGTTATTTTGACTTTAGCTATTTGTGTTTTCAAAGAACTCTAAATCTCCTGAGAGGCATAAATATACTAGATTTGGTTAAAATATGCACATCTGGCAATTCAAAAAGTTGTCATCTGGTCCACATACTCTTAGTAGGAAATTCCTTAATAATCTCTAGGCCATATATTTTTCCTTGTTCTAATAAAATTAAAAACTTTTTGTTGTTGTCATTCAATTTGATATATGTTAACAAAGCTGAAAACTGGTCACAGTATATTCTCAGGAAAGAGAAGTTATACTACTTCTGAACACATCTTCAAAATAAAAGGATATTAATCATAGATGTTAGAAAGACATGGGAAATTGATGTCTTAGCCAAGAATCAATCTTTGAGACATAAGAAAAGTGGAGAACCAGCAAGAAAGGCAAATTACTGATTTTCTGAAATGAAGAAAAATGAAGGGAAAATAAAGTAAGGGAAAAAATAAAATAAAGACAAAGAAGAGTAGAGTGGAAAGAATCCAGACAGCTGAATAAGCAATATTTCCACAGTGAGAGACAGGTATGCATCAAATGGCAATAAACTAACTTACCACAGAAAAGATACCTTCTGTTCCCTCATTTTTTTTCAACAATTTAAACTAATTATAGTTATTTCATAGTTTTGAAATACTATAATAAATAATATCAGGATAAATGACAAAACTTGTTTAATATAAATATATACATTCCAGCTAAATATGATAAGTAATTTTGGTTTTAATTGTCCAGTGACAATATTATCTGAAGCTCCCAAAGTTACTAGAATGAATTGTAAAGTGATGTGCAATTCCCTGATTAAGGGCACTACTATATATTTGTTCACAATACTATTATTCTTCTGTCCAAGGCTTCAGAAATCAGATTTCTCCTTGGCAAGTGAATATTAGAGATTATTTAAGATTAAATTCAGCTTAAAACCTATAATGAAATTATCTTAAATTTTAAAAAGTAATTTTCTTATTGGAGACTCAAAATCACTAGGAGAAGGCTACATGAGAGCCAAAAAATTCTATTCATTCTTCTATTTTCCTAGTAGTGGTTATAATGGTTGACAGGCTAAAAGATTTTAGAGTTGAGGAGGAAGAGTGGGGAGGAGGAATAGTAGGGAATGTGAAAAATAAACCTCTTGGACTCAGAAAGGGGTGAAGTTAAAAGTCTGTTTTAATACACATCTGCAGCAGCAGAGGTCCTATTATAAAATAGGCACATACCAGGAGAGAGGAAAATCAAGCATTATATCCCTATACTCAGCCACAAAGCCTCTCACATTTCCCCATTTCCTAGGTATTCCAGAAGGCACAACTTTCCAATACACTTATTACATACTTATCCATAGATATACATCACCTGACCATCCATATAATCTTAGATTCTACCTGAGGTCTCCTGGTAGATGATTTAGGAGATAAGTTGTATAAAGCTTAACCTTTATCCAATTTATCTCCTAATTCTGAACTGAACAAAACCAATTACATTCTGTTTTATTTGGTCCTTCTGCTACCTGTTACTCTGAATTTATGAAGAAAAACACTCTGCTATGTCTCTCAGGGAGGAGGGAGGAAAGATATATATAAACAATTATCTTCCTGGACACTAAGCAAAGACAAAATTTTCCCAAATATTGATCCTGTCAACTTATTTACCAACTTATTATGGGGCTAGCAGCCTTGACTGTAAGTAAGAAACTCTCAGAACATGGAAACTCACTGCATGGAGAAAAGTGTGGCTTGGAAGTGATCTGAATATCTCATTTCTGAAAAAATATAGAAAAAAAAAAATCATTACCAGGAGACCTCAGGTAGAATCTAAGATTATATGGATGATCAGGAGGTGGTAAGAATAATGGTCTGAGTTCAGTCAGTATATGAAGAGATGTTCTAATATGTTGGTCTCCTTTCTGTCAAAGTGCATGTTGCTAGTTCTTGGTTTCTAGAGTTACAGAACCTGGGTTCAAATCCCATCTCTTTCATTTATTACAATTTCAGTATATTTTTGGACAATTTACTTTATCCAGAGAATTAACATACCTAACTTTTCTAAAATTTTAATTTTTTTATTGGATTTATCTGGGTCTGAAAAGGATAAACTGAGGTTCCCTACTACTACAGTTTTACTGTCTTATTTCTCCCCATAACTCCCTTAAATTTTTCTTTGGGTATTCAGACACTACTTTTAATACTTATAACAATTCATTGTCCCTGGTACCTTTCACTAAAATATAATGTCTATCTTACTTCTAATTTTGCTGTTGTCTTGTCTGAAGTTATGATAACTACTCCTGAGTTTTTTATTTCAGATGAAGCATAACATTCTGTTCCAAGTCCTTTTTTTTAACTTCTTTAGAATCTTTATATTTAAATTGTGTTTCTTATAATCAATGTATTGTTAAATTCTGCCTTTTAATCCATTCTTCTATTCTCTACTGTTTTATGTCATCTTTTTGACACTTAATAAGTAGTGATTGTATTTTCCTCTAATTCTCTTCTCTAATGCTTTTCCTTCTATTTATGTTCCAATCTTTATTAAGAGGGTGATAAGAAAAATAGAGAATGCTTAGCACCACTGTTCTAGATTTAATGTAACTAGTTTCTAATCGCTAGTGGTTCTTATACTTCTCTCATGCCCAATAACAAGCCATTCTCTGTTTGATAAAAGTGTCAAATGATATGAACAATTTTCAGATGAAGAAATAAAAACCACTTTTAGTTACATGAAAAATGTTCTTAAATCACTATTCAATAGAGAAATGCAAATTTCTCTCTAAGTATTACTAAATACCTCTCAGATTGACTAAGATGTCAGAAAAGATAAAGATAGATGTTGGAGGGAATATGGGAAAACTGGGACACTAATACGTTGTTGCTGGAGTTGTGAACTGATCCAATCATTTTGGAGAGCAATTTGGAACTATACCTAAAGGGTTCTCAAACTGTGCATAACCTATGATCTACTAGGAAAGAGATCATAAAAAATGGAAAAGAACCCACATGTGCAAAAATGTTTGTAGCAGTCATTTTTGTAGTACCAAGAAACTGGAGACTGAGTGGGTATCCATAAGTTGGGGAATGGCTGAATAAGTTATGGTATGTGAATGTAATAGAATATTCTGGTTCTATAAGAAATGATCAACAGGATGATTTCAAAGAGGCCTGGAGAGACTTGCATGAACTAATGCTAAGTGAGTAGAACCAAGGGAACATTATATATAGCAACAACAAGACTGTGATAATCAAATGTTTTAGACTTAGCTCTTTTCAATAAGGAGGTGATTCAGACCAATTCCAATAAACTTGTGATGGAGAGAATTATCTGCATCCAGAAAGAAGACCATGAAGACTGAATGTGCATCACAAAGTAGAATTTTCACCCTTTTTGTTGTTTGCTTTTTTTCCCCTTTCTCATCTTTTTTTTCCTTTTTGATCTGATTTTTCTTGTGCAGCATGATAAATTTGGAAATATGTTTAGAAGAATTGCACATGTTTAGTCTATATTGGATTACTTGCTGCCTACAGGGAGGGAGAAGGGATGGAGAAAAAATTGGAACACAAGGTTTTGCAAGGTGAATGTTGAAAACTATCAACATTTTTTTTTAAATAAAAAACTATTATTAAATTTTTTTAAAAATAAAAGTCCATTTTTTCTCATTAGAATTATACTATTTGACTGGGTAAATTATTCTTGGTTATAAACCTTTATCTTTAATCTTCTGAAATATCATATTCCAAATGTTCTACTTCTTCATAGTGACGGCAGCTAAATCATATGTGATACTTCAAAGTCTCTTCCGCACTTGCATTCTTTCTTTCTGGCTGCTTGTAGTATTTATTTTTTTGCTTGAAAGCTCCAGATTTTTGTTATAATATTTCAGGTAGTTTTTAATTAGAATGTCTTTTAAAAAGTGTGATTCCTTCTATTTTTACTTTGTACTCTGATTCTTAGAAAACTGGGCAACTTTTTTTATAAGTTTTTTTTTGGTCAAGGTTTTCAAGTGATCCATGGATCTGAAAATTATTTCTCTTCTGTTATCCAGTCAGTTGTTTTAGTATGAGATACCTGATATTTTCTTTTATTTTTCCAGCCTTTTGAGTTTGTTTTTACTATTTTTTGTTTTCTCGATGCTTCTATTAGTTCATTGTAATTTTCATATAGATTATTAGGTAAAGTTTTATAATTTGTTCCACGTTAATTCTCTTTTCAATTTTTTCTTCCACAACTCTTGTTTCTTTTCCCATTTTTTCATCTAGAACTTTTGTCAATTTTTAAAAACATTTGTTTCAATCAACCAAAATCCATCTTCTCATGTTCTCAGACTAATCCACCCTGCCCTATGCCAAAAAGAAAACTCATTATAATCACATACAATCAAAAGTCTCATTCTGCTTTCCGAGAACTTCACTTTTCTATGAGAAGGTAGACAGTGTGCTTCATCATTAATTTTGGGAATCATGATTGGTTACTATGCTAATTCAAATTCAGCACAATAATATTCAATCACATTTATGTACCATAACTTATCCAACCATTCTCTAGTTTATGTTGTCTGTGAGGAGATGGGTCTCATGTTTTGTCATTGTTGCTCTTTATACTGACAAGAATTCATCACAAATAATATTCAATCACATTTATCCAATCAATCTCTAATTCCCTACTTTATGGGTACCGCCTCAGAGTCTCATTCCATGCTACCTCAAAAAGAGCTATAAATATTTTTTGTGAAAATAGTTTCTTTTGATTAGTACTAATCTTTCCCTTAATCTGCCCTCCCTCCAATCCTCCATATCTCCTCCTTTTTCACTCCTAATTAGTAAAATGAGTTTCTATACTTAATTTTGCATTTGTGCATATTGTATCCTTCTTTTGACCAGTTAGATGAGAGTGTAATTCAAGAGTCATGATACCTCCAACCCCTGCCTCATTTGCACAGATATCTATTTCTACACACTGTTTTTTTTTTTTCATCAGGAATGCTTATATCTCTTACACCAAGACATTAACTTCCTTTTCAATTCTTTCTTCCGTAACATCATTTTTCCCCATTTTTTCTCAAACATTCTCATTTCATTTATAAAATCATTTTTAAGTCTTTCTTTTAACCTCTTGCTTTATCTCTTCTAAGAATCATAATTTTTCCCCCTCATGTTGTGTTTTTCTCAGAAACTTTGCCTGTAAGCATTTTGAATTTAGTCTTTTGTGGATATGTAATACTTTGGGAGGAAAGGTTTGAGGGCTGATGTGCTGTTGCTGCTTTCTTGAGCTACTGAGTAATCCTCTATCATCTTCTGGACAGGCTGGGAAGCTGCAAGCTTTCCTTGCTCCTTAAGTGCCTTGATCTAGGGTAAAATCTTACTGCTTTCCACTATGGCCTGAGCTATATAAGTTTTTGACTTGAGTCTGAATCTGATCAAGAACAACTTGTTGCAAAACTCAACCCCTATCAGCCAGTTGAAAAGCTCTGTTGTTTTGGAGTTATCAAAAATCTAAGAACTCCTTTGGTCTGGAATTTCCCCCCCTAGATATTCCTCCATATACTGGACTAAATGCTGGAAATTTTACCCTGCTCTGTGCCTGGAGTCCAAGTCATATTGTTGCTGCTACCAGTGACACTTGACACCACTGCTGATTTCTGAATTTTTTCTTTTTGTGTTAAATCCCCTAGTCCTACCCTAATCTGGAAATATGCCTTTAAGCATAAGGCCCCTTCTCAAGTATGCCCAGAATTGATGAGTATCTGAAATAGGTAATAAACAGCAAAGCTTGCTCCTATCCCTGTTCCAATGTCTGGGTATGGAGCTTAGACTTCCTTCTCCCCAGTATACAATCTCTCCCTAATTGCTGTGCTTTAATTAAAATTTGCTCCTGGTCCACCCATGTCCCCAGATCTGTCTCTCTACCTATTCTGTGGTGGACTGAAGAAATAACTCACTGTGACTTTGTCTAGATTTTGCTATCTGGATTCAACAAGATGTAAATTGTATGAAAGGTAGCTCAACTATACTATCACTCCAGTGTCTTCCTCATTTGATTTTTAAAATATTTTTTTAACTCTTGCTTTATCTCTTATAATTCTAATTGAACTTGTGTCAAGTTATGCTTTCTTTGAGGCTTTACTTGGAGATGTTTTAAATTCATTCTTCTGGGATTATCATCAAGTATTCCTATCTTCATTCAGTTCTTTATGGTAAGATTTCTTTAAAAAAAAAATCTGGAGACACATTTTTCCAATCCATTTCCAGACTTTGAATTTTTGGGGTGTTCTTCTGTGACTTGTAATAAATATCATGCTATTCCAGGATTTCAAGAACAGCTTGGCCTGGGGACAGGCAAAATTTCAGTGCTCCCAAAGTTGGTCTGATCCAGAACAAAGTCTTATCACCATCCTTCTAATTTAAACTCTACAAGTTTCCAACATGGATTAACATGTCAACTGGCTTGTCCCCAGTCAGAGGTGCAGTAGACTTTTGCTGGACTTAAGTTACCAAGCTTGTAGATTCAGAGTGACAGAATGCAGGATGTTCTTTGGTCTTCTATTCCTGTACTGGTTGTTCCTCTTCAGGCTAGAGGCCAGAATTAAGATCCCAATCTGCTTTTGTGGTTAAAGCCACATATCTGCTGCTTTCTTCTGAACTTGCTCCTCATTCAGGACATAACCTAAGGCCCACAATTCTTCCTAATTCTGGATCTGTGAACCAGAACTAGGTAGTGACAGAGTTGCCAGTTGATATCTGTTCCTGTCCTTTGAACAAGACTGGACCCTCTATCTGAGTTTGGGACCTCATCTTGCCATGGTACATACAGCCTGAGTGTTCGTTTATTTATCACTGTGCTCCATGCTTCAGGCTCCTGGCTTCAGGCTGAATGCCAATGCCTGAAGAACTCCCAAAGCTAATCTGGGCTGAAAAAATTACTGTGATATAATATCCTGTTTTTACTTTTAAAGATCTAGAGCTTTCTAGTGTTCTCATCCTTTGAGTCCTTCCCATGTACTCTGTAATCCAATAACACTGGCCTCCTCAATTTTCCTAATATAACACAAAGCTTCTGACAATTTATTGTTTGCTCACTCAGCTAGAATTTGCTTCCTCCTCATCTCCACCTCCTGGATTTTATAGCTTCCTTCAAGCTCCAGCTAAATACTATCTTCTGAAAGAAGTCTTTCCTTATCGCCTTTAATGCTAAAAAGCCTGGCCGAAGACTAACCTTAATTTATTTTATCTATTATTTTGTAGGTACATAGTTGTTTGCATATTTTCACCCCCAAGAAGACAGAAGCTCCTAAAGAGCAGGGATTGGGTTTTTTGCCTTTCTTTGTACTCCAAGGATTCAAAACAGTGCCTGACACTTTTGAATTGAACTGATCTGTTTTCAAAGAACAATTTGGAATTATACAAGAAAAGTTGCTAAATTAACTATACCCTTTCAGCCAAAAATCCTAATACTGAGATTATGCTCCAAAATTAATGATAACCTAAAATAAAAAAAAAAAATCTACATGTACAAAAATATTCACAATAGGATTATTTGTGATAAAAATTAGAAAAATGTGTCCAACAAATTGGGTAACAATCGAACACATTTGTAGCATATACACTTAACTGTATATGCTTTATTGTAAAGTTCAATGAGTAAAGATTCAAAGAAATATGGGAAAATTGATGCAAAGTGATGAAAGTAAAGTTAAAAAACAGCATACATACAACAGCACAAAAACATTAAATGGAGGGGGGGAAAACCTAATACAACATTTTTTAAAAGTTAAAGTTTTAAAAGTTTTAGCACACATTCTTCTTAGTTCTTGCTCAGTCATTTTTCAGTTCTGTTCAACTCTCCATGACCCCATTTAGGGTTTTCTTAGCAAAAATACTGGAGTAGTGTGCCATTTCTTTCTCTAGCTCATCTGACAGATGAAGAAACTGAGGCAAACAAGATTAAGTGATTTGTCCAGGATCACAGAACTAGTGAGTATATGAGGTCACATTTAAACTCAGGAAGATGAACATTCCTAATTAACTGTTATGCCACAGTTCTCTTTAACTGTCCTGACTCAGTGTCCCTGCACTAGTTCCCCTTGTCTCAGTTTCCTTAACTGTTCCATCTCAATCCCCTTAGCTATAAATCCCCCTTTGGCCCATTAAGACTGAGGATTATTTGCTCTAAGGTTATAAATTAGCAAGATAAACAAGAGAGTAGACCTCCTGACTCTTTTCTGCCCTCAAGAATTTACAATATCCCTCTAAAATATTCCAAGATACCTCACTGACATCTTTATCTCTGTGTAGTCAAACATCCTGTTTCTGGGGGTTTTTTGGGGATTTATGGCCTCCCCCATCCTGACAGAAGTTTTCCTTCACTTCTTACCCCTTTCTTTGTTTAGAAAAAAGGTATTTAAGAAGTTGGGGTTCCTCCATTCATTGCTGGAGGCTGGACGCTGGATTCTTTGAGATGACAGTCTCCTCCAGCCCTGGGACCAACATGGATTCCTTGGTCCCAGTATATCTTTATCTCTATCTGACTGAATACTTTGAGATGAGAGTCCTGTCCAGTCAATTTTACTCTCCCATTAATAAAATATTAAAAACTCTCTAACCTCTCTCCTGCCTCAGTTTCTCCGGCATTACAATACTCTATACACTTTATCACCCATCTGACCCATTTCTTCCCATTACCACCTTTTAAATTAGAAAATTCAAGAGTAACATGCCAGAATTGCTACTGGATGGTTTTCTTTTAACTGTTTTCAGAGAACATATTATTGTGGGCAGTTTGAGTGCTTATTGGCAAGTTACTTAAAATAAAAATGTACTAATAATTTTTTTTTTTTTTACCATCTGATTCATCTCCAGAGAGATGAGTAAGCTCTGATGTTTGCTACTGCCTGTCCTTAAAAAGAACAGCTTTTGTTTCCAAATCAGACAACTAAAATTTAGCTAATTAACAATATGAAAAGCCATATGGCTATCACAATGAGGAAAACACTTAGTGTATAGTTTTAATCTACCTTCAGAAACTAGAATTTGCAACCCTATCACTTTGCATAATTTTGTTTCCCCTGTAATTACTTTACTGAAAAGACATTTTGCATATAGCTAGAAAGCCAACTTCAGAGTCAAAGACTGGGTTCAAATCCTGCCTTTAACACCTATTATGTGATCCTGAGCAATTTCTCCATATTCTAGTTAACTCTCTTATAATACTTAAAAGTGGATGATCTGAATTAGTAGAAGAAATTTATTTTCTTAGCAGTTCCCTATTCCAATGAAATCTCAGATCTGAAGTAAAGAAAAAGAAAGATATAATCTGACATTGGGAGAAGGAAATAAGGTACCGTCACAATAATTCTACCTACTTCTCAAAGTTTGTTTTGAGAATAAAATGAGATATTTGTAAATTAAAAACTTGATAATAGTATTAGGTAAATTCTAGCTGTTATTGTTATGCCACAGTTCTCTTTAACTGTCCTTACTCAGTTTCCCTGTACGAGTTCCCTTGTCTCAGTTTCCTTAACTGTTCTGTCTCAGTCTCTTTAGTTGTAAATCCTCCTCTGACCCAGTAAAACTAAGGATTATTTGCTCTCAGGTTATAAATTAGCAAGATAAACAAGAGAATAGACCTCCTGACTCTTTTCTGTCCTCAAGGATTTACAATATCCCTCTAAAATATTCCAAAATATTTCATTGATATCTTTACTTCTTTGTATTCAGACATCCTGTCTCTCGGTTTTCTAGGATTTATGGCCTCCCTATCTTGATAGAGGTTTTCCCTCACTTCTTACCCCTTCCTTTGTTTAGAGAAAAGGTATTTAAGAAGTTGGGGTTCCTCCATTCATGGCTGGAGGATGGCGGCTGACAGCTGGCTGTATGCTGGACGCTGGATTCTTTGGGATGACAATCTCCTCCAGCCCTGGGACCAACATGGATTCCTTGGTCCCAGTATATCTTTATCTCTGACTGACTGGATAATTTGAGACCAGAGTCCTGTCCAGTCAATCTTATTTTCCCATTAATAAAATATTAAAAACTCTCTAATCTCTCTCCTGCCTCAGTTTCTCTGGCATTACATTATTATTATTATTGAAAATATTTTCATTGTTGTGACAGCCACTTGGCTTTTGAAGTGATTATGGCTGCTATTAGCTAAATTGTAGTTGAATGATTAGTTTAGAAAACCTAAGCTGATTAGCACTAGAGGACATTAAGAGTTCAGGGTACACTAGATGTGATACCTCATTCACTTACATTCAAAAAATTGCATTATAGTTAAATAGGCTCTGCTTGAAAAGGAGGTGTATTTCATATTTCCAATGAAAATCTCAACTCAAACTTTGGGGAAGCTAATGCCTATGTTGGGAACCTGCCCAACATAGCAAGCCAAAAGAATCTTCCTTCCTACTATAGGCTATATTCAGGCAATAAAGCTGAATGATTTTGACTTGATACACATCTTTTAAAAAAAAAACTTTAGAGATAATCTGTCCTTTGAGCATCTCGAATTCAATTTATTCAAAACAGAATTCATCTCATTAATCCATTCTTCTTCCAAAGCACTTTAATTCTTCTAAGGTGAAGTTGACAACACCATTGTCATCCTTAATTTTACACTCTTAACCCATTCATTCACTTGCCCAATATTATTTCTGATGCAACATCTTTCCCAGCCTCTTCCTCTTCCTAAACATTCACCTAGTTGCTGTCCTAGTCAGGACCTCATCACCCCTTTTGCCTAGAATATCAGTCACTTACCTAGTCAACCTGTATTCAATCAATTCCACTTGGAACAATAGGATGTCAACTACAAGTCTTCTAGTGAGATGCAAGAACCACTATCTTGTTCTGTATCCTTAAGATTTCTGGGCTTTACCATCCATCCTGTTATTGATGTCTACAAATCTCTGGGCCTCCTAATCCCTACCCCACAAACACATCCCACAAGAAGCTTGGGATTTAAGACTTTCTCTCTATACTGAAGCTGTACTTTTTACTCTTCTGTATTCTCTCCTATACTTAAGAGGATACACTTTTTATGTTAGGAAGTATCTTTTTTTTTTTCTATTTGTATCTCTAGTATTTAAACACAATGTCTGTCATACAGTAGGCACTTTATCTTTTTATCCATCAATTCATTAAAGGTTCTCCTCCCTCTAATTCATTCATCTTCCACAAAATTGCAAAAGTGATTTTCCTTAATAATAGGCATGACTGTCATTCCCCCTACTCAATAAATTCCAAAGACTTCCTTTCACCACTAGTATCTATTGCAAACTACTTTGTTTAGCATTCAAAGTCTTTTACAATCTGACCCAATTTACTTTTCCAATCCTTTTACATATTACTCCTCTTCTTCATGCATTTGAAAGTCTAACCAAACTAATCTTATTACTATTCTTAAGAATCAGGTCATTTTCCATGCCTAGAAGGTATTCCTCCTTCATCCCTGTCTTCAAATGTTAATTTCCTACAACACCCAACTGATGTGCCACCTTTCTACATAAGGCCTTTCCTTATCTCCCTTTTCACCTCCTAGTTCTAAACCTTGAGCAAATCACTTACCTCTGTTTCCCTCAGTTTTATTATCTGTGTGAGGGACAGGTGCTAGACCCTCTTCCCCAAATTAACTAATCAGAGACATCTTCAGATACAAAGAGAAAGCATTTATTTACTCCCTGCAGGGACAGGCCCAAGCTCACCTGAGAAGCATCTCAGGTATGGACCAGAGAAGTTGGAAGCAGTAAAGCTAGTTAAATAGCAAAAGACCCAAGCCTTTTCATTGGATAGATTAAAAGGAAATAATTCCTTAACCATTGTCTGCTTCCTGTGGGTCATGTCACTTCCTGCCCCTGACTTAGAGTCTTGGCCTTTAGAAACCTCTAGGCCTAGAGATCATGTGACTTCCTGCAACCTGGGCCCAAGACCTTATCTTCCAGCTCTGAAGATCTCTGGGAACAGGGATCATGTGATTTAGGACAAAGGTTTGACATATACTATCCCATAGACTTTGAGAAAGCTTTATCTGTTTTCACTCACCTATAAAATGAGCTAAAGGAAATGATAAACCATTCCAATATCTCTGCCAAAAAATCCCCTAATGGGAATCAGACACAATGCAAACAACTGAATAGCAACAACAAAATTACTTTGCATTTTACACACCTGGTATTAAAGCATATGAGTATGTGCTGTTTCATATGATAAGTTCATTTAGAGCACAGACTTCTGATTTTTCACCTTTTCTATCCCTGACATACCATGCTTAATGATATAACAATGCTTAATGACTGAATAATTTCTTCAGTTTAGGATGTTGGTCTTCAAAATCACATCCATAATGGCTTCCCAGATTTCATGAATCTCTCCTAAAGTTGTACTCTCATGTATCATTATGAAATGGAAGGGATGCTGAGTTCTTGGAGACTATGCCAGCAAAGCACAAGCTCTAACATATTTCAGGTTTGAAACTAGGATAAAATGATTACTCATATAACAACTAACAAAAGGAGGTTTGTTTGGCCTTGTAATGCCGGAGAAACTGAGGCAGGAGAGAGATTAGAGAGTTTTTAATATTTTATTAATGGGAGAGTAAGATGGACTGGACAGGACTCTCGTCTCAGATTATCCAGTCAGACAGAGATAAGTATACTGGGACCAAGGAATCCATATTGGTCCCAGGGCTGAAGGACCCAAAGAATCCAGCGCCCAGCATACAGCTGCCAGATGCCATTCTCCAGCAATGAATGGAGGAACAACAACTTCTTAAATACCTTTTTGGAGACAAAGAGAAAGGGAGGGAAAGTTTTTAATCAGGGAGGGGAAGCCATAAAACCTAAAAAATTCCAGAGACAAAGAAGTAAAGATATCATGGGTTGATCTTGGAATATTCTAAAGGAATATTGTAAATCCCTAAAAGAGTCAGAAGATCTACTCTTTTATCTTGCTAATTCATAACCCGAGAGCGAATAATCCTTAGTTTTACTGGGTCAGAGACAGAACAGTTAAGGAAACTGAGACAGGGAAACTGAGTCAGGACAGTTAAAGAAAACTGTGGCATAACAGCCTAAGCAGGGAAAGGATATTTAGAGCAGGGAAAGTATATGTCTCCAAGATATGGCCTTGAGTTAGTTAACTGAAGTTTTTCTTTGCTAGGGTTGGTCATGATACTGGTGTGTAGTCAGAAACCTGAGATAGGACCTACTCCAAACATGTTTTTGCTGTTTTGTTTTGTTTTTTTAAATTCAGATGCCTAGGAAGCTAAGTCCGTGGTCCAAGCCTTAGTCCCTTAAGTCAATTAAATCTGGAGGATAATTTCAATTCCTTTTAAGGAAAAACTAGCTTAATTTGCATTGGATGGGCCTTAGATTATTATTCTGACCATATTATATATGTTCTTTGATAGCAAAGTCCTTTTTTCCTGAAGGTACAGGACTTTTAAAACTTTTTTTACTTGTGACCCCTTTTCACATAAGAAATTTTTACTCAACCCCAGATATATAAAATAGATATACAAATTAAATATATGCTGATAATAAAGCATAATTTTGTGACCCTCTCATTCAATTGCAAGACCTCATATGAGATCCCAATCCACATTTTAGGAAGCTTTGTTCTAGTGCACCTTCCATCAAGTTAAATGACTAAAAGCAATCCTGATCTTGATGATTCAAAAGTCTGCCATGCAGTAGTAGAAAAGGAAAGGAAAAAAAAAAAAAAGATAATGAAATCCCCAGTCTCAATATATCTTCTCCTTACCTTCAGAAGAACTGAGTTCCAGACCTAAACACTACCTGGGCCATGTGGTACCAAATGTTTACATTTCACAATGACACATCAGGATAAAGAGGTGACCCCAAGTAGGAACAGCACTAGAAAAATCAGAGCCATTGCAAACACGTTTTTACCTACTGCACAATCACCAGCTATATAGCATGGGTCAAGTATGTATCTAGATGAAGAAAAATAATCAAGAGACCATTACTATCTTGCAAATAGCCTATCCCAGTACTAGAGCTAATATCAATAACTATTCTATATCTACTGTCTTCTTAGGATCCCTTTATAAGGACCATGCCTATGTGTGAAGGAGCAGATCAATTCTCCTAAAGTCCCCACAGCTGTGAATTATAACACCCTTGAGGGAATTGCAAATCAGCCTTTACTGACACAGATGTTGCTTGTGGATTGGGAATGAAATAAATTGGAGGCAAGAGGAAAGAGGAGGGAAATCAGAGAATGCAACTGCCTCTCAGTATCCTTGTATCATTATCATTCTCTCACATGAAGGGATCTATTCTGCTGGTCAGAATTAAATCCCCAGCAGTCACTAGAAGGTGGCTCACATAACAAATGGTGCCCAAATGGAGCACAAGAAACAAACAAGCAGCAGCCTTGAGAGCTGTTGGTGAGTAGGATCCTCCCAGGAGAGTTCCTTCAGTAACCCTCGGGGAAGAAAAGAAAGAAGAGCCTTCCCTGAGGAGTAACTCTCCAATGATCACTCAGTACTGAATTGGTAGCAGTATAAAGGGTCAATCAATTTCAGATTACAACAAATAAAAGGTTAAGCTGAGCCTGTTTTTGTCATAATCCATGTCAGGAACACTAATATGTTTCGCCCTCATCTTACTGCTGGGGCTGAGACCACTGCCCACTCTGCCAGGGCCTCTCTGCTGGGAGTTAAACTATCATGCCTATATGCCAAGGAAAGGGCTCCAGGTGCTACCATTAATGCACTGACCTCCTATGCCAGGATCAAGTGCTACCTACTGCTCTTACCACAGTTGGCTTTTGGTTCCTGCAGGAACCATGAACAAAAGCCCAGTCCCTTGATGTTGAATATCTCCTTGTGTGAAGATAGGGACTAATTATATTTATTCACTTAAAAAGGGATTAGTAGGCCATGTGTCTAAATCCTATGACTTCTAAAACCTTGAAGGAAAGAATTATAAGAATTATGTGCATCCTAAAGTGAGCAACTGACACAAAGGTAAATTCTGATCCAAGAGTAGAAATGATTTTTTTAACCTTGTTTACACTCCCTATTATATATAAGCAAGGACTAATAAGTATGTGTTGGCAAATAAGAGAGAATTAGAGTTCTGCTGGTACAATTTAAGCTTGATTAAGGCACAAACTGATGGCTAGGCTTCCAAGAAGGATAATCAAATTGAACTATGTTGCCAAATTAAATAATGGGGAAAAGAAGAAAAACAGACCCAAGATAACGGCTCTTTTGCTGGTCTAAAAAAGCCTTTTTCTCCCATGGATTCTGTATTTGATAAAGGTAAAGAAGTTTATTCAAGAACTAGTATTGAGAAGAGAGGTCTTGCTAAATACTACTGAATTGCCATTTCCCTATGTGAAAGACAGAGTGCTACCAAACATGACTTCTTGACACCTACTTCCAAACCAAGCTCAGATCCTGACTCCAGCCTATTTTTTCATCTCTATTCCAGCAGCCTTCTCACACTGGCAGATCCTACAAGCTTATGGACACCTCCTTAGATGATGAGCTTCTCTACAGAACCCTGACTTGAGAAAGTCCTTTCCCCACCAAGCTCACTCCAAAGCCTGCCCAGCCTCTAACTACTCAGATCACTTCTCTAACCTGCTCTGAGTTATTCAAACCTCTACCATCACCATCATCTCTTCCAGTTCCCTTACAAGTGTAGATTTTTCCTATTGGAAAATAAGGTGGATGCTCATCAGTTGGGGAATTGCTGAATAAATTATAGTATATGAAGGCAATAGATTATTGTTCTATAAAAAATAATGAGAAGGCTGATTCAGGAAAATCCTGGAAAGACCTATATGAACTGATGCTGAGTAAAATAAGCAGAATCAGGAGAATATTGTACACAGTAACAAGATTATGTTGATAATCACATAATTTTGATGGACTGAGCTCTTTTCAACAATACTGTGAATCAAGGCAATTCCAACAGACTTGGGATGGAAAATGTCAATTGCATCCAGAGAGAGGACAGTGGAGATTGAATGTGGATTGAAGCATAGTATTTTCTTTTTTTTGTTTGTTTTTTCTTTCTCATGCCACTCCCCCCTTTTGGTCTTTTTTTTGTACAACATGACAAATATGGAAATATGTTTAAAAGCATAGCACATATTTAACCTATATATCAGATTGTTCATTGTCTTGGGGACTGGGCAGATAAGGAAGGGAGGGAGAAATTTAGAACACAAAATCCTACCAAAATGAATGTTAAACTATCTTTACATGTATTTGGAAAAATAAAATACTATAGAAATTCTCAAATTAAAAAAATGAAAATGAAAAGAAGGTTCTTAAGAGCAAAGGCTCAGTTTATTTTTGCTTATGTTTATATTCCCAGTGTTTAGCACAGTGCCTTGCACATAATAAGAGTTTAACAAATGCTTTATCTAAGCCACAGGTAAACACCTTGATCCGAAATACTTGCTTTAATTTCTCAGATTCATACTGTCTACTTGGCTTTAATAGGTCTACCTATAACACAAATTCTTTTATGACTTTTGTTTACTTTAAAAAAAAAAAAAGAAAAGAAAAGAAAAAGTACACATTTTGGAAAAGGGATTCAAAGTGATTTCTTTGAGCTATGGATTGCAAACTTTTTAAAAATTCAGTTTAATAGAATGTGGAAATAACTTAACTTTTGCACTCACTAAGTATAAGAGAAAAAAGCTAAATCCCACTAAGTTGTAACCATGATTACAAGCACTAGCATATTTTTCAAATGAGTTTCTCCTGTTAAAAAAGAAAATAATATGGACACTTTTTATCAGTAACTATAAATACAATAGTCATTCCTAGTCTCTTTCCTTTCCTTGACCACTGGGATAGAATGGAACATTTCTGTTTTCATTATTCTAATTCATTATTTCTAATGGATAAATTTACCTGATTCTAGATATACCTAAACACACTAATTAAGTGGAAAGGTAAGAGGCCAGTCACATAAACTAGTGAATCATCCTCATGAACCAGCTGCCAATCAGCCAATCCTCTACTCCCATCCATCCGTCTCTTTGCCATTACTATTACTCTTTTGTCACTCATCATATAACACAAATACATAGATCTTTGTGGCAATGAATGCAAAACAGGGAAAGAATATGCTATAGAGCTGATCTTAGAGTCAAATCAGGTGACTTGAATTCAAGTCCCTTCTCCATTACATATTAGCCATGTGAACTTGGTCTTTAATAATAGAAAATCATATTTATATACTTTTTTTTTGCCTGATGGTTGTACTGGTACTGTATCCACGATTTTTTTTAAATAATCATGTCTCTAATACACTGGATTTTTTTTTAGTATTATAGCTTTTTATTTACAAAATATATGCATGAGTAAGTTTTCAGCACTGACCCTTGCAAAACCTTCTGTTCCAACTTTTCCTCTCCTTCCCCTCACCCCAGATGGCAGGTAGACCAATACATGTTAAATATGTTAAAGTATATGTTAAATACAATATATGTATACATATCCATACAATTATTTTGCTGCACAAGAAAAATCGGACCTAGAAATAAGGTAAAATTATCCTGAAAAGGAAATGAAAAATGCAAGTGGATAAAAAAAGAGGGATTGGAAATGCTATGTTGTGGTTCACACTCATTTTCCAGAGTTCTTTTGCTGGGTGTAGCTAGTTCTCTTCATCATTGAACAAAAGGAACTGATTTGGTTCATCTCATTGTTGAAGAGAGCCACTCCATTAGAACTGATCATCATATAGTATTGTTGTTGAAATATATAATGATCTCTTGGTCCTGCTCATTTCACTCAACATCAGTTCATGTAAGTCTCTCCAGACCTTTCTGAACTCATCCTGCTGGTCATTTCTTACAGAACATTAATATTCCATAACATTCATATACCACAATTTATTCAGCCATTCTCCAATTGATGGGCATCTATTCAATTTCCAGTTTCTAGCTACTACAAAAAGGGCTACCCAAAATAACTGTATGGATATGTATACATATATTGTTTTTAACATGTACTTTAACATATTTAACATGTATTGGTCTACCTGCCATCTGAGGGAGGGGGTGGGGGGAAGAAGGGGAAAAGTTGGAACAGAAGGTTTTGTAAGAGTCAATGCTGAAAAATTATCCATGCATATATATTGTAAATAAAAAGCTATAATAAAAAAATAATAAAATAAAATAAAGGGCTGCCACAAACATTTTTGCACATACAGGTCCCTTTCTCTTCTTTAAGATCTCTTTGGGATATAAGCCCAATAGTAACACTGCTGGATTAAAGAATATGCACATTTTGATAACATTTTGAGCATAGTTCCAAACTGCTCTCCAGAATGGCTGGATGTATTCACAATTCTACCAACAATGTATCAGTGTCCCAGTTTCCCCACATCCCCTTCAACATTCAGCATTATCTTTTCCTATCATCTTAGCCAATCTGAGAGGTGTATAATGGTATCTCAGAGTTGTCTTAATTTGTATTTCTCTGATTAATAATGACTTGGAGCATCTTTTCATATGGCTAGACATAGTTTCAATTTCTTTATCTGAAAATTGTTCACATACACTGGATATTTTTATTGAAGATTTATAGAAATACATAGACAAGCATCATACCAGATGAGTTGTGATATATACTTTCTGCACTGTAGTAGTAGAGACAATTCCCTACCCTAGTTAGATCACAAAGCTTTCCTTATAATAAATTTGTGAAGCAGGCCTTATTATCACTATTTTATGGAGAGGGAAAGAAAGTGATTTGCTCAGGAGTTATATAGTCATATGAGTTAGGAGTCATATAGTTGAGTGTCTAACTCAGCATTCAAACTCAGACATTGTGACTTCTCTCAAACATTTCAAACATTTATCAAGTACTTATTTTGTGCCAGACATTGAGATATTTAAGACCTGTTTTTAATACTATACATATAATCTTGGCCTCTCTTTTAGCTGTGTAAATCACTGAGTCTCAGTTTCCCTATCTGTAGTATGAAAATAACAATACTTATACAAGCTAGGTTTAACTAGAAAACTTTTTATCCGGGATAAAAACTGGGCAAGTGGGAAGGGTTAGGAGCACAATCATGAAACCATAGGTTTATTCAACTTTTGAGAGCTGGCCAGGTGACTCTTGTCACCAGAGGAATTAAGGAGAAAGTCAGATCCTAGAGGAATATGTCATAGTGAGACGACCTTGAGAGTTGAACTGTGTAGGCCAATAAAGGGCTACATGATGAGTGCAGGATTAAGAATGACCACAAAACCTCCTGGGAGAAAGTACACAGCCCATCCCCACATCAATCAGTGTCCTAGAACAAAACTGGTCTAAGCAAGTCCTTTATGGCTTTGCTATCTGTAGGACTGTTAAATCAAAATAGCACATAAAGTACCTTTTGAAACTATAAAATGATATGTATAAATGAACAATGAGAAAAAGCATGCCACAGTGGATAGAGGGCCAACTTTAGGTCCAGAAAGACCTGGTTTTGAGTTCTGCCTCAAGCACAAATTAGCAGTGTGATTTAATTTCTCATTGCCACAGGCAATTCTCTAGGGCCACATATTACTGACACAATGTCAAGTTATATCAAAGAAGAGGGTTTCACATTGGAAATTAGCATATATGAAGTCCCAGATCCAGATCAAAAAAATATCTGGATTGTATCACTACCGTTATATACATCTACTTGATGTGATCTCATCAAGTACTGTAAGTATTCCCTGAAGGTTTCACCTTATAATCTAAATATGTCTCTTTTTCCTGAGTTTTTCTTTTGTCTATGTCCTCTTATAAAGTCTTCATGGAAAAACTACCCAAAAGGCTGGAGGGCTTTACTTGTTTTAGTAAACCATAGAAAACTATGTATTTGGGCTGTCCATGTGTTGTTACTTCTTACTCTGCTCTATGATCAATATTGTTTGTTTCCTTCTCCAACAACATGACCCCCAATTTTGAAAAGAGAATCCAGAGGTCATCTAGTTCAATCCCCACATGAACAAGAATCTTCTTCCTCTATGTTATATATGATAAGTAACTAACCACCCTTTACTTGAAGAAATCCCCTAAAAGAGAACCATTTGACTGTTGCTTACTCTTAATAGTCCCAAAATTCCTTAATGCTAATCATGCATCTCCTGCAGATGTAAAATACTATACAAAATCCTTAATAAGATACATGACAAATCTATTAAAAGCAGCCAAAGAATACAAGTTAATAAAAATCCAATGGATGAAAACTGTCTATTGGTCAAGTATGACATGTATTTGGATGGATAGTTCTGAATTAATCCATAGGTACACATCTGTCTTGGACAAGTAATGAAGAAAGACAATGAGGCAGACCCAGAATTGAGAAAAAAAACCTTGGAGAAAATAAGTCCATTTTTAGCAAACCTAAAATGCTATTAAATAAATAATAAAAATTAAATATATTATTGTTGACTTTCTAAAATAAAAGCTCAATTAAAACAAGAATGTACTTATGGTTGTATTGTACAGCTCTGAATCACTAATAGTAGGAGAAGAATCAAAACTATGACTGGTCTAAGAGGAAATGGAGAAAGGCATTATGTAATTAAATAGGCTATAACATATAGCCAGTGATGTTTTACATGGGAGAAATAATGCAAAAGGTCACAATTGTTGCTATCATCATTATTATTATATGAATGACCATGTTTCACAGTGTATAACGAAATGGCCCTAAAATTCAGATGAACTCAATTTCAAGTTCTGCTTCCAACATATACTTATGGAAATCTGGGCAAATTAGAACATATCAGACAATTTTCTCAGACTATAAGTTTCAGAAAGGGTATCCATCTTCATCTGTACAAATAAGTCCTTTCCCCTTTTTTATGATCTCGTTGGAATACAGGACCAGTAGAGTCACTGCTGGATCAAAGCATATACACAGTTTGATGGTTCTTTGGGCATAATTCCAAACTGCTTTCCAGAAGAGGTGGATCAGTTCACAACTCCACCAACAATGTATTAGTGTCCCAGTTTATAGATAACCCACAGTTAATACTGTAATTAGATAACCCAAAAGATACGGAAAAAATACAAACATTCATTAGCTGAAACAGGTGAGAATTAATTGAATCCTAGTGAGAGAGATTAATAGCTTATATAACTGTTGTCATGAACACAGAATGAGCAAACAGTAAAGGATTCAGGCTGACCTCCTGAAACAAGGGCTGAATCTGTAGCACAAATCCTCAGAGACCAATTTCCTCTGGTCCTCTGAGCAACTCATCCATATGAATGAACATAATCCCATAAGAAACATTCAAAGTAACATATACAAGACAGGATGACTTCTTTGGATAAATGGCAAATCAGTTGAATACAAATACACATGTGGGAAGGGAAGCAATTATCCAATTTATTATCATCAAATCCAAATTCAGGATTCATTCCCCAATACTCATTTATTCTGCAATACCCAAATCACAAGAACAGATTTAAGGGAATAATGGCATACCGTGTTTCCCCGATAATAAGACCTATCCCAAAAATAAGCCCTCCCCTTACTGTGTAAGATTCCTCTAAAATAAGCCCTCCCCCGAAAATAAGCCCTATTGAGATTGCTACTGTAGTGGTGATCCCCTGCGCTACACGCTACATTACGGTACCCCCTGTATGCACCATTCCCTCCTCCCCCTTTGGTGAAACGCACACTGCGCTCTGAGCTGCATCCAATCAGAGCTGCAGCAGTGAGCGCGTCATCCTGTTCTTCCCCAGTGATTTGCTTGCTGGTGCCATTGAGAGCAGTTCTGGGGAGGAGAGCTGAGGCAGGACAACATAAAAACCCGGTATGTAAGCGGGAGTGAGGGGGCATGATGGAGGATAAAAGAACTCAGGGGGCATCATGGAGGATAGAAGGAACACTCAGGGAGCATGATGGGGTTAAAACATTATTGAGGGGCATGATGGAGTGAAAAGAAGGACTGATGGTCATAATTTTATTATTCTGTCTGCACGGGTGCACTATGCCACCTATGGATGGCAATTCGTTTGGATGGAAAGAAAGCCACACCTCTAATCATCAGTAAGGGCAAGAAAGGTAAGATTGAACGTGTATCAGGCATTTACGTTCTTGAAACCGAAAAAGCCTGGCGTACACAAGCCGTTATAAGAAAGTGGGTTGATTTAATGCTGCCACTTGTTATGCGAGGTAACCAAAAAGGTCTGATAATCTGGGATTCAGCCAGCACTCACCGGCGCTAAAGAAATGAAGAATCTCCTTGCAGAGAGAAGAATAGATCAAGTAATGATTCCTGCAGGAATGACTGCCTATCTCCAGACCCTTGATATTGCAACAAACAAGCCATTCAAGGACCATTTGCGCATGGAAGTCAATGACTACACTGAAAATAGAATGGAAAGAAATCAGCGTGGAAACTTTGTGAAGCCCTGTCTGCAAGAAGTCGTGACTTGGGTGAAGAAGTCATGGGATAAAATTACTGACAGCTGTGTCGCCAAGGCACTACGAGCAGGTTACCTGGACAAGACAGGTTCATTTAAAGAGAGCTATATTGCTGGATATGACAGATTGGGTCCACTTCTTCTGAAGGAAATAGAGGCGCAAGACATCCAGGACGGAATTCAGGGTATGAACACTTACGACGATGTTGTTGAAAAAGATGACATGATCATTACTGAATAAAGGTACTTTTTTTGGTTCACATTTACCTGTTTCTTAAAATTGCTGTTAATGTTCATTAAAATAAGCCCTCCCCTGAAAATAAGCCTTCTGGTGTTTTTCTGTCCAAAAAAATAATAAGACAGTGTCTTATTATCGGGGAAACACGGTAGTAACATGCCTAGATAGATTTAGGGAATAACAGAAGTCCCAGCCTGAGCAGAAATGCTAGTTCACTTTCCCATATAGATGTAGCACCACTTTGCCTCTTTACACAACCACTTCCACTTTGTTATTCTAAAAAAGGGAACAGAAAAGGAAAAAAAAATGTCTGAGACTGGATCTGAATTCAGATCTTCCTCATTCCAGGCCCAGTGCTCTATTTGGGATCCCCTGAGTAGGAAAGCAGCTGTATTAAATCTATTTTTCTAATTAAGAGAAATTGAGATGATCAAAAATGTTTTAGCTCTCTTAGTACTTACTATTTACATACTCCATTATTAATTATATAGTTGCTCATAATACTTAGAATTATTTTTAGTTATTTCTTTTAGATATGTCTTGTTCCCCTATCTAGACTATCAGACCCTTCAATATAGGATCCAAATGTGATATACCTCATACATTCTGTTAATAAATTTTATTCTTTAAAGCACTGTCTTTCTCTTAGAAATTGGTCTATTTCTTGTCACTAAGGTGACTCAGTGGATAGAATGCTAGGCCTGGTAGGAAGATTCATCTTCATGAGTTCAAATTTAAACTCACTAACTGAAACTGGGCAAGTCATTTAACTCTATGTGCTTCAGTTTTGTCATCTGTAAAATGAGCACTCTAACATCGCTGGCAAAAAAAAAGAGGGGGATCACAAAGAATTGGATTCAACTGAAAATGACTAAACAACAATTATTTGGGATGAATTTCTAACTATTATCTTTTATCTTCAATATGCTTCCAAAATTATTTATAACCTGAGTACACAATTCTTCGAGCTCTACAATTAGTTATTTTTAAATGCAAAAAATATAGGGAGAAAGGGGTTTCTTTTCCTGGAAATCATAATTATTCTTGTCCATCTTTTTAAAAAAAGATCCCTTTTATTGATCATTGTCTTATCAACATGCTTTTAAAATTCAAAATGAAAATAAAGAATACAGAATGAAAAACTTGGAATATTAGTTTAAGGGGCCTTTAGAAATCAATGTTCACCCAGAAAATTTTACAAATGATTACAAATTATTTTACAAATGAGAGAACTGAGGTCCAGAATAGTTAAATGATTACCCAATACAGTTATCAGTTAATGGGGAATTTTTATATATCTCCAACAATAATACTAAAATACAAGTCTCCATATTCCCTTTTCAACGTTGTTCTTTCTTCCAATACTGTGGTAATTTTGCATAAAATAATTATAATTCAGAAGTGAAAACTGAAAGGATAATAAATTTTTAAATGTTATCTGCTATCCCAACCTTTCAGTACCTTTTTTCTTCTTCCACAACTGTATCTTTTTCTATTATACTAACTTCTGTTGGGGTATTTTTTGGACCAGATAAGTATGTATCTGTTCAGCATTTCAACTGCAAAATGTAATTTCTGCTACTAAAAAATTGTTGTATGTTCTTACTTCTCAAGTGGAGCATTCTAGAACAGATCCACAAACTGATGTTTTAATACAATTCATTTTACCTAGTTCAGTTTCCTGAAATGTCTTATTACTATCATTTCTCCAAACCCTTCCACTTTCTAGTATTTCAACTTTTTCCCTCTTGATTTGCCAGCTAAAAACTAACTCTAACTACCAAACTAAAACTCAGACAATTCTTTTGTTGTGGTTTCCTTGGTGACTTCCTCACTTTCATTCCTTTCTAAAGCTTATAATGTTTTAGAAGCACCTCAGTTCTCTAGTTGATCATCATCATCATAATATATACAAAGAGCAATTGCTCTAGATAGCTTTTACTAGAATAGTTAAGTAGTAGCAAAATGCAGTGCACTCCTACGCTAAGTATACTGAAGTTGGGACAGTAGGACCTTCAGCATGGTTCAAAGTTCATTACAAAGGTTTCCATGAAAAAGTGAATTTTTTTCCAGAGGGGAGAGGGGAGATGTAATGTTTTTACATCCTTACTTGAAGTAAATAAATATTTCTTTAGAACTCATATTGTCTCATTCAGAAAAACAAAACTGGAATGGGGGGGGGGGGCAGGCAGGACAAGGGGGAGGAGAGGTGATGAGCGAAAGAAATGAAATCCAACCAGAGTCTCGGGCTCAGCATATCCATATTATCTAAATACAGCTCCCTGGAGGTACTTCAAGGAGAGGGAGAGAGGGAGAATGAGGAAGGGAGGGAGGGAAAGTGGAAAGAAAGGGAAGTAGGAGAGAAGGAAGAGAGGAAGAATGGGGGGGGGAGTAGAAATGAGGAGTGGGAGAAAGCACAAGAGGAAAAATGAGAGGGAGAGGAAGAGAGAAGGAAGGAAGGAAGAAGGAAGAGTGAGGGAAAAGAAAGGAAAGAGATAGAAACAGGGAAGAGGAAGAGTAGAAGCGGGAGAGAGTAAGAGAGGGAGGGAAAGAGGAAAAGTGAGAGAAAGAAAAAGGGATAGAAAAGGGAGAGTGTAAGAGTGGGAGAAAGAGAGAGAAGAAACAAGAAGAGAGGGAAGGAGGAGAAGGGAAAGAGGCGGCTATATATCGCCTGACCAGGTGTCCATTTATCTCCACCTCCAACAACCCTCCACAGTCAAAAGCATCAAGTTCCTTCTCTCATTCTTAATACTAACCACCACCGCGGAGGTGTTTTTCCAATCCTCAAAACCAGTCCAAGCCGTATCTCTCCCTACCCCAAGCACCCTACACCCGGCCAGCCCCACTAGCCGGGGGGCGGGGTCACGTGGGTGGGTGGGGATGAGGCCGCAGGCTCCAGTTTAAGGATTAAAAGTGGGGAAGTGAGGAGAGCTAAGGAGAAAGAAGCAGAGCAGGGCGGACCCTCCCTCCAACACAGCCACCCAACTAGAGATGAGGTGGATTCACGATTCCCCCCGAAAGGAGGGAGGTCGAGGCAATTCCCGGCTCGGGAGGGTCTTTTTTGGAGGATATGAGCGGCGGTCCCACTGGGCCCAGGCCTCCCCCCACTTCAGGACCCCTCCCCGGCGGCTCCCCCATCCTACCTGACTAGCTTTGTGAAACTGCTTTTTCAGTCCAGCCACAGACATTGTGGACCGCGCGTGGAGCCAAACGGTGCCCCAACCCTCAGGGAGGGGGGGCGCCGGGGGACAGGGGGCCGGGGAGGGGGACTATGCGGTCCCGGGAGCGGAGCGGACGCCCAGGACCAGTCGCCCCGCTGCTCTCTGCCGGACCCCCCGCCTGTCACTGTCACGGCCGCGAGCCACACACTCTCACTCCTTCGCAGGTACGCAAATGAGAAACACCGCGTTCCAAAGCGTCCGGGGCGCCCATTGGCCAAGCCGCGACTGTATGCAAATAAGACCCGAAGAACGCCCACGCTTCATTGTTGCGTGAATACGGGGGGCGGGAGGGAGAGAGATGTGCGGGCGGAGGGCCTTGAGGGGGGCGCCGGCGCCTAAAAGAGGCGCGATGCGGGGTCGAGGGGCTTCCGCTCTCGCAGGTTGTTGCATCTTTTCCCGCTGGTTTTTGCCCCAAAGTCCGTGCATCCACGGGAAATGCTTATGCCATGCACCCTGAATTTGGAGTGCATGTGCCGGATTTTCCTCGTTTCTTGCTCTGCCCGGACGGGAGGCTGCGGACAGGTGGAGATCCAAGGGCAACGAGCAAGCCTTTGGCTGCAAGGGCGAGGTAGTGTATGGCCAGACAGCGCAGCGCGGGAAAGAGAAGGCGGACCCCGGGGAAAGAATAGTGTAAGGCTGCTCTAGTCATCATTTGTTACGCAGAAATGTGCCAGGAGCTCTCGCTGGTGAGCTGGGGGTGAATTACTCATGTGGGGGAGATGCTCAGCCTCCCTCAGACCAATGGGAACCCGGTGTAGCGTGCTCCGGATTTACAAAATAAATACATGCGTTTGCTGACCTTCCCTAAAACAGTTCGTTCCTACATTACCCTGTTGCGTTTTATCCTGTAAATAGGTAGCACCTGTTTCCAAGCAAGTCTAAAAAATCCAGTTGGAGGGTTTCCTAAATTAATTTGTGTGGAAATTGTTGCGGGGAGAGAAGGATGCACATGGAGGTAAAAGTATTTGGGTCTGTGGAATTTCCTAGGGACCAAAAAAGAACTGGACAGATTCGAACGCAGAACCTATTAGGTTAAGCCTATTTGTATGCCCCCAGAAAGTGTCGGCTGTAAAATATTTTTTTTTTATTTGCATCATTCCATTCTTCTGCTCCAGTCGGTTGTGAAGGGTGAGATGAGCCTTGGCTTTTCTGAGTCTTAACACGCGTGAGCTCAAACTAAGCTGGAAAGGCTCCCAAGCCTAGGTTCTGGGATGAGTAATAGACAAGCACGCCTGTGAGAGGAAGCCTAGGAGCTGTTTTCTGAAAATGAGTATCCAGGACTGCAAAGGTGATGGAATTTTCCTCCAAATCCTCTCAAGCCATCAATAGAGGGAGTACCCATACCAAGAAAATTACAGAGTCTTGAGGTTTTCATGTTCATGATTTCCTATTTTATATTTTCTTTATTATTATTATAACTTTTTATTTACAAAACATATGCATGAGTAGTTTTTCAACATTGACCTTGCAAAACTTTCTGGGCCAAATTTTTCACTCCTCCCCCCTCTACCCCCTACCCTAGATGGCAGGTTGTCCAATACATGTTAAATATGTTAAAAATATATGTTAAATCCAATCATATTTAATATTTTCAAGGAAAATATCACCAGCATTTTTTTCATTTTTTTTTCTATTTTTTTGTCAGATGGAACAGTGTTCTGTTTCTTAATCTAGAGAACTGGAGAAGGCAAGAGATATAATTTGAAAAAATAAAAAACAAAAAACAAAACACAGTACCTGGGCCAGAATATCTGGTTTTAAGTAAGTCTTTGCCATTTACTTGCTTTGTGACTTTAGTCACTTAAGTTTATCTGGGTCTCAACAGATAAATGAGGGTTGAACTAAATTGTCTCCAAGCTCACTCCAACTCTAAGGCTCTCTGATCCTATTGTTATCAGTATCTGATGATAATTAGTAACATAACAGGTTGTCTTTATTAATGAGAGATGTGCCTTGATTAACTATGGGTTAGTAAGAACGTGATTTGAGATGCTTTACAGAGCTTTGCATTGTTTTATCATGCTACCATATATGGCCTTCATAAAATTCTTTTTAACAAGGGGTAATTTACAAATTCCAGTTTCTCTTGCTCCTCTTCCTAACACTCTGAAACATAAATGAACACTGTTCATAGTTCCCACCTTGAGAGATAATTTTAGAAACTTTTGGGCATCCATATCTATTCCATAGATTTTTTTTAATCTTTCCCATCTCCCAAAATGAGAGAGAAAAGAATATTGGAAAAACATTAAACCTTGAGTGCTGCTATTGTGTAAGCAAAGAAGAAGCAAGAATCTAGTGTCCAAGCTTTCTAAAAGCACCATAATTTTCTCTGAAATTCCCATTTCAGAAAGTGGAAAAATGCCCATTTTCCCTAAATAATATGAGTTGATTTACCTTCTCAGAAATCTTCAATGATTCCCCACTGTATAAAATTTAAAAATCCTTATTTTAGAATGTATGGCCTTCCACAAGCTGGCCCCCTGCTACCTTCCCAATTTTATTTCATATCATTCCCCGTAAAACTTTATTTTTCAAATAAAATTGAAGACTAGCAGTTTTACCAACTTGATATGCCATTCCCTTGGCTTTGCAACTTCATAAGCCCCCTTTTGTGGACCAGATTGATATTATATACACAGAGAGAGAGATGTATATGTACATTTAATTATTTATTTTATGAAATATATATCTCATTATGAAAGGATTGCCACTATTGATCTTTCAAATCAAGCAATCCCAAAGTATTGTGTCATCTCTATTAGCAAGCTCCATACTTCCCCAGAGCTTCTCAGCCAGGAGACCCCACCAGCAGTGTCATAAAAGCTAGTAGAAAGCCACAGAAGTAAGTTCGTATGTAATAATCCTATTTGAGAAATGTATCACTTTTGTTTATAAAAACATTAAAATAAAAACCTAACCAAAAAAGATTTTAAGTAGTAATCGCCCATATTGGATATTTTTTTAAAGATATATCATGGTTATATTGGATCTTCAAAACTAGGATGGATGAATTTGAATTAATAAACTAAAAATGTCCCATCTGAAGAACTTAGGCAGCCTTTCTAATAATGGCAAGATGGGATACTGTCTAATCACACACACTTTTTAAAAAATAATATTTGAGGGCTTTTCCCTATAGTTAATACAATTTTTTCACATAATCACAGACTTTTAAAGTAAGAGAAAACGCCTTGGAAATTATTAGGTCCAACTCTCTTATTTTATAAATGAGGAAACTAAGGTGTAAAAAGATCAATCAATCAATTGTGATGAACTTGGCTCTTTTCAACAACAAAGTGATTCAAGCCAATTCCAATAGAGCTATGATGGAGACAGCCATCTGCATCCAGACTGATAGCAACTGAATATGGATCACAACATAGTATTTTCATCTTTTTTTAGTGATGGTTGTTTGCTTGCTTGTTTTTTTTCTCTTTTTTTTTCTTTTTGCTCTTATGCAGAGATGATAAATGTAGAAATATGTTTAGAAGAATTGCACATGTTTTACCTATATTGGATTGTTTGCTGGAGGAGGGAGGAAAGAGGAGGGAGATAGGGAATAAAACATGGAACACAGGGTTTTGTAGGGATGAATGTTGAAGGCTATCTTGGCATATATTTTGAAAGATTAAAAAGCTGTTATAAAAAAAGGTCAATCAATTTACCCAAGATGATAGTAGTCAGCAAATTTAGGAAGTAGAGCTAAAACTCAAGTGCCTTGATTCTCATAGCCAGTGTTCTTTAGGGAGCTGCTCTAATATTATGTTGGAAATTTCAATTCCAGAGAGAGATTAGGAAAAGTGGCTAAAAGAAACAAGCATCTGCTTCGGCTGCCTTCATAGATGTTAGAATAAATTGTTCTCATCTACCCATTTCACTGGGGAAGTCTTTCCTCATCAGTGGATCTGAGGCCTGCTGATTATTCTCAACCTGGTTTTATCCTGTATATCCCAAATGGTTTCCTAGGGTGTAGCTGCTGTGCATGCTATTGAGTGAGAAGTATATTGCATAGGTGAGAAGTAGGTGACAGGTGGATATCAAGGGCTCAGCAGGCCCCTACACCATAAGTACCCTCCTTGAACACCCCATAAGCCCCTTAAGGCATACTGGATTTGGGAAGATAGATTTCAAAAAAAATCTTCCTTTGACCTTCTCTAATTCTTCTCTTCCTAAAACAAACCCCCCAGAGAACAAAAATATGGTTACCAACTTTGTAATAATAAAATCCAGTATTAGGTATGTAAGCAAATCAGCAAACATTTATTAAGCTCCTGCATTGGACTAGGCACTGAGCTAGATGTTGGGAATGAATACATCAGAAAAATGAACCATTCACTATTCTCATGAAACTTGCATTCTGTTGTAAATGACAACATGTACATATATGAGTATACAAGTTAAATCAGCAAGCATTTATTAAGCACCTACTATGTTCTGGTTGGGACAACTAAGTGACAAAGTAGATAGCGTACTGGGCCTAAAATCAGGAAGACCGAATTCTAATCTGGCCTTGGACACTTACCTTGCACAAGTCACTTAACTTTATGTGCCTCAGTTTCCTCATCAGGAATATGAGCTGGAGAAGAAAATGGCAAACTACTCCAGTATTTTTGCCAAGAAAACCTCAAATGGGATTACTTAAAGTTGGACAGAACTGAAAAACAAATGCACCAGATAGTGTATTAATATAAAGAAAAACAAGACAATCCCCTGCCCTCAAAGAGTTCACAATCTAATGGGAGAGATAACATATGCACAAACAGGATATAATAGGGCAAACCAAAGCTTCCATTTAAGGGGAAAACTTCCTCATATCATCTCATTTTCTCCTGGCTGCACTACTACCAAACTTCTCTGACTGACCATGCCCCAGAAAGCGAAGCCATCGTCACATGCCGAGGACATTCCATCAGCCTTGGTACTCCAAGGCATGCCCACCTGTCACTTTGACTAGAGAATGGAGCCAAGAACACCTTATCCTCTATTTAGGGACTGTTGTTATCCCACTCCTGGATACCACTTGGAATTTCTACTCCAGCTAAAGAAGTGATGGCAAACCACTCCAGTATCTTTGCCCAAAAAGCCCTAACAACAATCAATAATTATAGATGAGGGAAACTGAAGCAAGCAGAGATAAGTGATATGCCCAGGGTTGTAGAGCTAATAAGTGTTTGAGGTAAGTTTTGAACTTGGGAAGATGAATATTCTTGACTCCCAGGCCTGGCCCTCTATTCACTAGCTGTCCCAGGAGAGAGCTTAGTTTAGCTCAAAGATCTCATTTTTCTTTTGACTTGAACTACTTTGGGACTTCTCTCAATTTTTCAAAATGCCCCAGGAAACTTATTATTGGGAAAATGTCATCTTAACTGCAAGATACCATCAGCCATGGTACTCCACCTCATCCTTACCCTCTTTCAGTCTGATAGATGAATTCATGAATTACAAAACCTTGAAACATTTCATTTCTCTGTAGACTAGCACTACTTTAGGGCTTTTCCCACTCTCTTCCCTCCTTTTTCATCTGAATTTTTATATTGTCTTTTCCTTTTGTTTGTTGTCTTTCTCTATTAGATTATAAACAAGAGTAGGAACTCTCTTTTCTGTATTTGTATTCCCAATATTTAGTGCATAACACTTACTAGGTGTATAATAACTATTTATTGACTGTTTAAATTGGAATTAATCTTAGGATGAACAGTGGTAGCATCAAGAGGGATTGAGAAAGGCTTCTTGTAGTAAGTAGTCTTTTTTCTGAGATTTGAAGGATGACTAAAAAACCAGGAGATGAGAAAAGACAGAATTTCAAGCAAAGTGCAGGGAGTAGGAAGATGGAGATACTAGCTTTGTAATCCTGGGCAACTGACTTTAACCTCTGTTTGCCTCAGTTTCCTCACTGATAAAATCAGCATAATAATAGCACCTACCTCCCAGGGTTGTTGTGAGGATCAAAAAAGATGATATTTTTAAAGCATTTAGTATAATGCCTGGCTCATGGTGAGCATTATATAAATGGTGACTATTAGTCATAGTATCTTATGTGAGAATAGCAAAGAGAATAGTATTACTGGATTGTCAACTACATGGAAGGGAGGAAAGAAAGGAAGAGATTTAGGTTATGAAGGGCTTAAAATACAACATTGTGAAATACATGGGGCAGCTAGGAATAGGGTGTCAGACCTGAAGTCAGGAAGACTCAACTTCCTGAGTTCAAATCCAACCTCAAACACTTACTGTCTGACTAACCCTAGTCAAGTCACCTACCCAGCTTGCCTCAGTTTCCTTATCTGTCAAATGACCTGCAGAAGGGCATAGCAAACCACTCCAATATCTCTGCTCAAAAAACGCATGGGGGATTGCAAATGGGATCACAAAAAGCATGACTGAACAACAATAATGACACTGAGTTACAAAACCATCCCTTGTCCCAATAATACCATTGCTTAGGTTTTACCTTAAAATACTTATGGGGGCAAGAGAGAAAGTCCTGTCTGTGCATTTAGAGTTGTTTTATTGGATAAGGGCATGGGGCAAAGCCCAATTTAGATTTTGGCACCTTTATCATGATTCATATCTGAAGTGATCTATTCCCAAATTATAAAAGATTCACTATTGGGAGTTACCACTCACAGCTAGAAGGGAAGTGTATATATATTTTGTGTGTATGTTTGCTCTTCATAGGTTCTCTAGGAAGCATGAAGAAGTTCCTCCATCAAGTTGAAAGAATTATAGGGCAGCTAACTAGTTGAAGGACCAGCCACCCATATCCCTGATCATCTCTATAAGTGGGACATTCTCTGAGGAGTCAATTGAGACCCTCAGAACTGTGTCAGAGATTGGAGTTATTTCTAACAACTGAAGGATTCTTCCTTGGTATGAGAGAAGAAAACAAGTTATAGAGAAAGCACTCAGCTCTTGAGATGGAATGAAACTTCGATTTTCCCCTTGTGCTTCTCTCTAAATGGGGGATGGAAGAGAGAAGAGGAGACTTCTGTCTTCTCACTACCCCCTAAACAATGGCATTCCAAAATGATGTGATTCGCCCCTCAGAAGAGGTCACATGAGACAGAAAGCAGGGCCAGGGGGCCTAGGAAGATAAGAGTCAGTCCTAGAATTGAGGAGATGAATGCAGATTGGAAAATTAAACAACCTTCTCAATAGAAAACCCGTGTCCAGGTGGAGGTGCTCTGTGTGTGTGCTCACTTCTGCTGGGGTGGTATATATTTGTGGGATAGTATATCCTAGATTTGTGGATGGAATATTCTAGGACTACTATCTATTTCAACAGTAATGGTAGCTAACACTTATATAGCACTATGTGTCACACACCGTACTAAGTTCTTTAGTCTTTATCTCATTTGGGCCTTATGACTCTGAGTGGGTGCTATTGGAAAGCAGGCCTATGAAGGGCTGGGCAGCCCTCACTCAGAACTCCTAACACACCTACACCCCTAGAAGCAGCAGTGGGGCTTGGTGGCTCCCTGGAGGTCTGAACAGCCTTTTAAGGATGACACTGCTCACTTCCAGGTGAGAGGGAGGGGCTAGAAAAGGTGCCTTAAAAATTGCCTGCTTCCCCAATCCTGGCCTGTCTGCTGCAACAGCTGGGTATCCCATCCTGTGGTCAAAACACTAAAAATGTACAGAAACTTGTGCAAAACTGATTCCACTCATCATCAGTACGTGGACCCCCAGGGACACCCAGCATGGTGTCCCCTCATCAGAGAAAGTGCTGTGCTCTATGAGCAAAGCAGAATTGAATTAGCTCGGAAAACACACAAGATATGCAAAGTTAGAGAATCCAGCCCACATGTTCACAGGGACTATATAGGTCCAATTTGTGGCATCTTGGTCTGCTCAGCCACAACCAGACACACTAACTCATCTCTAACATAGCGATATCATTTTGGTCCTCTTTGAGAACGAAGGATAATAACCATCAAGTGCTATTATTATCTTTATTTACAGATGAAGCAAACAGCAGTTAAATGACTTTGCCTGCCTTTAATTGCCCAGTTTAGTTGTCTGAGTTTGGATTTGAACTCAGTTCTTCCTAATTATATGTCTGGTGGCACTCTATTCACTGCATCACCTGGCTGTCAAAAATATTTGCCTTGGTTTATTTAACTGTCCCTTCTGTCTATTAAAGATAAACACATCAGTGGAGAGCTTCTGAGTTTTATTGTGTTAGTATTTTACTTTAAACTCAAGTAAATAGACCTTTATTTAGTGCCTATTGGTGCAGATGCAGAGGTAAATAAGGTCCCTGCTTTCAAAGTTTAGTCGAAAGGAGTACATGTGTTAAGCTCTTATAACTTCCCACATGATAAATAATGATTATAGGTCATACATGTCCAGAGGAAAAAACATGGTATGAAATAAGTATGATATTTTGATGGATCTGTGGGTGCTCCTTCCAGCAGCACAAACCAAAACCATTTATGCCTTCCCAGGAATAAAGAGACACTTGATCCAAATTGGCAATGGAAATTGGCTTATCCACTTGAATTTTCTGCCATCTTTGTCACTGAAGAGCTCAACAGTATGGTCTAATGTAAGTTACAGATGGCATTTCTTCCTATTTCTAAAGATTGACTTTGGTACGCTTAAGTTTTTAGTGATACAGCCAAGATCACCCCCACATTGTTAAAAATGGTCAATTTTTTTTCCTATTTATTTTAGGAAAACTCCTCTATTTAAGAAGGTTGAATTAACTTATTCGAGAAAGTAACTTAGGTAATATCTTGCCAGGTTTTTAGGGATAAATGTTATTTATTATTATTTAAATTATTTATATGGTATATCTAACATTTTTATAAATCAGATATTTAAAAACTCTTTATTCATTGTTGATAGGCATTCACATATACCTGGCTCTAACAGGAATTTTAAAATATGGCTATTGTTTTGCTTTTATTGTAACTTAATAGGTCTTTCAGAAACCCCATGTTTGAACATCTGGAAAACATGTTGTCTGTTGATCAATGAGGTAACAGAAAAGACATGATGAGTTACAGATGTTGAACATGGCAATTTTCCTTGGACCTACTGGATCACAAATGGAAGCATATAGGCTTTGGGGGAGAGTATTTATTGGTTTATAGGAAGATAATAAGAATCATTTGGTTAGTTCAAGAAGTAGACTCTTTTCATTTCAAATGCTGAAGAAAACCTTAGAGCCTCTAAATTTTTCAGAATTGATGACCTGCTAAGGAATAATTGAAGAGAGTTTACCACTGCATATAGATAAGGTAGGATAATTAACTGCATGATACGTCTGCCAATACATTTCAGCAGTTCAGTACAACAAATATTAATGTCAAATTCTAGGTCAATAAGGGCTAATGAACTTGCAATATGCATTTTGTTACAATTGCCCGTGTTTCTTCCCAGATGTTTTCACACTTCAAAGAACTGTGTATACAAAGAAGGGAAGCCAGATAGTGAGTAAACTACTAATGCCATCTCCTGATGTTGTCAGAATTCCTAAAACTGTGAAACACATCAGCCATCAATTGTCATTTATTTTTGTTCTGCAAACAATCTCTGGCTAGGAAACTGATTATGTAAATGTGGACTCCTTATTGTTGTTTTAAGGAAACTATAGGGATTCCTTATTATTGTTTTAAAGAAACTATCATCAAATATTTGGATAGAGAGGGGGACAATACTTGAATAGCATCTGAGTGTCAGCTTCAAGAGTCCATAAGGTGTATAATCTAGAGCAAATTGCTTTCGGCCTTAGGGATGGGGTAAATCAGGAAAAGGGGAAAAGAATTTGGAATTCAAAATTTTTTTTAAAACATGTTAAAAATGTTTTTACTGTAATTGGAAAAAACAAAATCTAAAAATTAAACAAATCACAAAGAAGAATCTATGTGAGATTCAGTCCATGTGGGATGGGAATTCAGGCCTGTCAGGAGCCTGTTTTTCATTCTAAAGAATGTGTAGAGAGCTATTATAGAAACAGAACTTAGAATCTAACTGATCTTGATAAAGAATCCTTACTATAATACTCCCCCCAAAAGGTCATCTTTTTGTTTGAAGATTTCTAACAAGGGGAATTTGCTATTTAGTGAGGCAGGAAATTCCACTTTGGCATAGCTTTTACCAGAAGTAACTTTGTCAGCTTTTCACTGATATCAAGACCAAAGTTGCTTTTTGCTATTTAGACCCATTGCCTCTGGTTTCTGCACTGTGTGACTAAAACAGAGAAAGTATAATCTCTTATTCACACAAAAAGAGGGATATTTTATTACTGTGCTTTGTTTGCTTGTTTTGACAATATATCTGCCACTTAAAATTGTAGTATTCAGATCTCTGCAATTGTCTACAAAATAAACAGGTTAAATTAAATAGCTTCTGTTTCCCATGTGCTGCTGTAGATAGGATTCTATTATTGAAAAATATTATGTACATTTGACCTCAATTATGTTAATAAGGCCATTACTTTTCTGTTACTGACCCATAGAATAAAGAAATTAAGGTTCAGCTTGGCTTTTTTTTTTTCTTGCTGAGGCAATTGGGGTTAAATGACTTGCCCAGAGTCATACAGCTAGGAAGTGTTACAAGTCTGAGGCCACATTTGAACTCAGGTCCTCCTGACTTCAGGGCTGGTGCTCTAGCCACTGCACCACCTAGCTTCCATCAGTTTGGCAGCTTATTAAAATTCTGTGCATTAATGGAATGATGGAGGCTACTTTGGCCCTTCCTGTGACCCACCTCCTAGACGAAGCCTTAACCACCAACAAAGTAGGTAATTCTATTGGTTATTACCTATTGAGAATACAAAAATGAAAATGAAATGGTCTCTTTCCTCAAGCAACTTAAATTATATTGGTTTCTCTACAATCATACTGTACTATCTTTTCACCCCTTTTTGACTGCCTCCTCCTAAACCTATTCTTATTGCTCACTACAAACTCTAGCACCCTTCCCTCTTTTCCCAGGTCATCACACATGCTCTGGTTTCATTCTCTTGCCTTTACCATCTTGACTGTATGGTTGACAATTTAACTTATACTTTCTCAGGGGACCTGTATGTGCAAGAATGTTTGTGGCAGCCCTCTTTGTAGTGGCCAGAAACTGGAAACTGAGTGGATGCCCATCAATTGGAGAATGGCTGAATAAGTTATAGTATATGAATGTTACAAAATATTATTGTTCTGTAAGAAATGACCAGCAGGATAATTTCAGAAAGGCCTGGAGAGACTTACATGAACCAATGATGAGTGAAATGAGCAGGACCAGAAGATCATTATATACTTCTACAATACTATATGATGATCAATTCTGATGGACATGGCTCTCTTCAACAATGAGATGAATCAAATCAGTTCTAATAGAGCAGGAACGAATTGAACCAGTCACACCCAGCTCAAGAACTCTGGGAGATGACTATGAATCACTACAAAGAATTCCCAATCCCTCTATTTTTGTCCGCCTGCATTTTTGATTTCCTTCACAGGCTAATTGTACATTATTTCAAAGTCCGATTCTTTTTCTACAGCAAAATAACTGTATGGACATGTATACATATATTGTATTTAATGTATACTTTAACATATTTAACATGTATTGGTCAACCTGCCATCTGGGGGAAGGGGTGAGGAGGAGGGGAAAAGTTGGAACAAAAGGTTTTGCAATTGTCAATGCTGAAAAATTACCCGTGCATATATCTTGTAAATAAAAAGCTATAATAAAAAAAGAAAAAGAAAAAAAAATTATACTTTATCTTTCCTCTTGAATCTCTTCTCCTTTCTTGTGTCATCCACATTCATTCCTTGGTAAATTTCAGCAGAAGTTTTTCCTAATATCTACCTTCTTCACTCCTATTTTAATGCTCTAGAACATGTGGGAAAAGATTGTTAGATTTAGAGCTAGAAGGAATCTTAGAGACCATTAAAAAGTCCAATTCCTTCGTTTTACAGATGAGAAAAATGAAGTTCAGAGGTCTTGCTCAGAATTGTGTGTGAGGTAGTATTCAAACTCAGGTCATTGTGACCTTGAATTTATTGTTCTATATTGTTCTATTGACTTAGCTATCAATCATGGCAACAGGATCCACTAAAAATTTATGTAAAATCTAAACCAAGTCCATACTGATACATGAGGCATTCTTCTCATGATGACTATCATTCTCCCCAAAGTGACTATTCCAAGCTCTCGTTTTTCTCTCAAACTTCTTTTTGTTCCTCTCTCTTTGTCTGTCTATGTACTCTGTCTTTCTGTATGTATCTCCCTCCTCCCATAAGACTTCTCTCTATTAATGAAAATTGAGGTCAAATAATATGAGTTCTCTTTTCTCCTTAAACCATACCTCAAACTGTCTCTGAACCATTTCCTAGTTTCTCCTTCTTTGTTCCATTTGGATCCTTTCACAATACAAAGTTGTCATGACTAGGGGTCATAGCTGGTACTACAAAAGCCATTACTGAAAATCTTAAAGGAATTACCATATTCCTCATTACTGGAACATTGGTAGACAGGGCATAGATAACACACTTAGCTTTACTCTTCAAGTGAGCCCTGATCTTTTCCAAGGTGGCAAAGGTACTAGTCACTTCTATAACATACTTGGTCCAGCATCTTCCCATTTAATATTGGTGGGATTGTGCTTCTAGAAAAAAATTACTTTTTCAATGATCACCAGTTTTCCATTCTCATCCTTATCAGCCTTGGATTTGCCATAAATGGAATCATATTGGAACATAGAAACCATGGAGTAAAGTCAAGGAAGGGGCCATTGATGGCAACAATAGCTCCAGTGCCTGAGTTTAATGTTCCTGTGGTCACCAAATACCCCAAATGGCTAAATCCCTTGACTACGGTTTTTAAGCAATCTTGTTTCAGGGATGTGGCTGAAAAGCAGTGGATCCTGGTTCCAATCTTGGGAAAAAAGCTGAAAGCAACTATTTTTTCTTTGATTCACTTAATTTCTACTCAGAGTTGCCTCTTAGAAATCTCTGGTTATAACTCAAATGTAGATCCTCAAAGATACAGTTAAGAGCATTTCCCATTTCCCATGCAAGTGCTCATAGTAACAGTGTTTATATCAGTAAATCTTTATTCCACCCACAGAAAATGCAAAAAGAGCTTAGAGTAACCCCAAAGTAGTTAATATAATTCTCTTTTCTCTGTAATCAACCTCACCTTCTATATAATCCTTCAGTTTTTTGGCTGCATGCTGTGGTTTGAAGGGAAAGGAAAGTAATATGCTGCTAAACCCAACTGCCCCCAACATTCAGAAAAGTTCCATTTTCACACCAGAAAACTAAATAGGCATAGTATTACCCTCAGGGAATGGGCTCTCTTGGAAGAAAATGAACTTGCATTTGCTAAACTGGCAACCCCTTTCCAATCAGACTTGCACTGAGAGAATAACACACAGTAATAGCACAAGACAAAGTCCAGATCTTCTACTCCCCCATGTTGCTGTTTATTCCCTTGCTTGGTCCTACCTTCATGAGCCATTTGCACTTGATCTAGCCCAAGAGGTAAGAGCTGTCCAGGAACTCTCCTTCTCTCTTTAGAAGTCTAGATTCCAGAACTCTTTAGGAACTCAACATTGTCCAGAAAATTCCTTTCCTTTTATCTAGGATTCTGGGGCTCAAGAACTTTCAATCCAAGTGAATAAGAATAGGTAAAACTTCCAAGTGCTTCTGCTGCAAGGTAACCATTAGTAATTCCTGGGATCTAGGCCTGTCCTTGGTTTTGCTGCTCTCTATATCTCCAAATCTCTATATCCATAAAAGAAGACAAGGGAGAAGAAAATGAAAAATTACAACAGATTCTTTTTTATAGATCCAGTAGACAGACTGATCCAACAGAGCCAGTCAGTTTATATCCAGTGAGACACAAGGTGCTGTTTCCATCTTTAAAAAGTTGGTAATCGTTTGAGAACATATTTTAAATCCTTTAAAGGGAAATGTAATCCCCAATAAAATCTCAATACCCTTTAAACTCATCAATTACCATAATCAAGTCTCCACTTGTTCCTTTGATCTCATCTCTTATTTCCTATTGGAGTTTGCTGTTTAATCATTCACTCTCTCATCTTCAATTTTTCTTTGGCTACTGGCTCCTTCCCAGCTTCCTAAGGGTTTAGGGTCTTTTTAAGCCTCAAAAGAAACTTCTCTTCATTTACTGTTGTCATTCCTCCAACTTCTAATTCTCTTTTTCCTTTAACAGATAAATTCATAAGAATCACTATAGTTCCTTCCTCCATTTTTTCAATTATTGTTCACTACTCAACTCATATCTCATAATTGTTAAATCCAATGGCTTCTCTGTAGCTTTTGAAACTGTCTAAACTACCTTCTCTTTTGCCTTCTGTGATGCTACTTACTCTGTCTTCATTCTCCTTCTTCTATTTTATCAGTCATTCTTCATTTCCTTTGCTGGACCATTATATAACAGACTACTGAGTACAGTTGTGTCCCTCAAGACCCTATCCTAGGATGTCTTTTCTTCCTCTATATTCTCAGTGATTTCATCAGGTCTTTCTGGTCTACTTTCCCATTTATATAGATGATTCCATAACCTCCTACATATCCAGCCCTAATCTGAAGGAGTTCTCGCTCTACAATCTTATGTCCCCAAATGCATGATGGACATCTCTCCCCACAGTGGGTAATCCATTACATCTCAAATTCAATTTAAAAATAAAAAACAAAACAAAATATGGAATTCAAATGATGATGCTCATAAAATGTTTTACAAACCTTAAAGAACTATTTAAATATGAGGCATAATTATTATTATTATTCTTTCCTGAAGTATATTCCTCCAAACTTTTCTTTGTATATCGAGGATATTATATCCTTCTAATCATTAAGTTTGTAATTTCTTCTCTCTCTACCTCCTATATCCAATAAGTTGTCAATATTTATCAATGCTACATCTACAACATTGATAATAATTAAAAACTAGCATTTTAGGCTTGCACATAGCCTTTAAGGTTTGCAAAGTCTTTAGCTAATATCTTATTTTCTCCTCACTAGAACTCTGGGTGGCAAGTGCTATTATTATCTCATTTTTACAAATAAATAAATTGAGGCAGGATTTGAACTCAGGTCTTCTTGACTCTAGGTGCAGTATACTGTTTTCTGTGCTACCTGGCTGCCTAATTGTTATAGCTGTTGTCTTTTCTCCCTTTACATAGTAATTACTTTCTTACAGGCCATCACCACTTCTGTCTGGATAATAGTAATAATAATATTAACTGGCTCTTAGGTTTGCAAAAAGCTTTTCAAATATTTTCTCATTTTATCCTCTGGGATAAACCCTGGGACAATCCTGGGAGATAGATGCTATTTTATAGAAACTGAGACAAATCATTGTATGCTGTTATTGTTGTTCCTCTATAGTTCTAAAAGAAGACAACAAAAGAAGGAAATGGAAACAAATTTAGGTTACATTACTGCCCTGGCTCACATGGCTAGTCCACTTTCATTCTCTTTCCTCTCCAGTCTATTAACCACATAGCTGTCTACTTAATATTTTTGAAACCTAGTTCTGGTTCCCTGTCATTTCTACACTCAAAAAAAAAAAAAAAACGTTCATAGTTCCCTGTTGCCTCAGGATACAAAATATAAACTCAGTCCAAATTTTAAAGCATTCCACAATCTAGTTCCCACCTGTCCTTTCAGTTTTATTTCCTATTATTCCCCTTCACCTATGATATTATCAGTCAGACTGACTTACTAGCTAGTCATTTCTAACCTATACATTCTTTCCCTACTCATCCCATTTTTGTATTGCATAAACTGTTCTCCAGTGTTTGAACCATTCTCTCTTCCTCATCCTAGCCTCTTGGAATCTTTGTTCCTTCAAGACTCAGCTCAAGTTCCACTTTCTATAGAGAGAGCCTATTCTAATTGTCTCAGAGGTTAATTATCTAATATTTGCTTATCTGTGTAAATGTGGTATAGCCCAGTAGAAATTCTTTGAATGTAGGGACTATTTTGGCTTTGCATCCATAGTGCCTTACATACAATAGATTTTTAATGGATATTTGTTGAATTAATTCAAGTCAAACCTTATGCTAGTGGGTTTTTAAAATTTTATTTAATTTTTAATTTATGGAATAAAACAAGCATTTCTATAATATATAATAAAAGAATGATTGAACATGAAACTGTAAATATATACAACTTTCTTTTCATTTTAATTATATAATAAAGTTATCTTGCAAATTTCTTTTTTTTTTTTTAAACTTTATGCCATTGTTTTTTAACCTGTGCATCATGACACTTAACACTTTTAAGTGACCTGGCGAGATCAGTTGGTGTTGTCATGAACAGCAACTTAAAAGGTGATACAGGGTATTTCCAAATAAATTTAGTACAATTGCTGAGGATTAAAATCTTCACCTTCAAAACTTCTTAAAAGCCCCATTTCCCAGTTGCAGAGTGAGCATGTCTTCTGAACATATGCAATTCAGGGACTGTTTGGAAGTTCTTTACATCAATGGGAAGAGAGAATGTGTTGGCTGACAAGAAAGGGATGCTTTCCTTTCTGTTACTTGATTGATCTCTTTAGCTGATAACTCAGAGGAATCCTTTAAAATCAGGTTTATCAGTTTAAAGACAAGATCAGTATTTTTAGCTCTTAGACACCTGAGAGGTCACTATCAAGAAAATTTAATGGGATCACCTTTCAGACAACCTTTGCTTTGTAATAACATTGATTCTCAAGGGACATGCTCCTGTGAGTAGAATGCATACAAAGCAATTTCAAAGGCAAGGGGAATGATAACAAAAGGAAAGACCATTTGTAGGAAGTTTCATCTAAGTTGATCTTAATGGAAATTAGCAGAAAAGGCATTCTAGGTATGGGGTTTGTGCAAGTTATGGCAGTGGGAGACAGAATGCATGTGGTGTACAAGGAGGAGGGTCAGTTGTTGGTAACTAGCTAGCATGTTGGAGCCAGATCATGAGAGGCTTTATTTGCATTTTTCTTAGCGGTAACTAGGAGCCACAGAGAAAGAAGTGACATGGTCAAGTCTATGCTTTTTTGTATTCCCAATTCATGATTTCTTTGTTGTAGAGGAGTTCTAGTAAAGAACTATTAATACAAGGTAGTAAGAGTTTTGTAATTTTTGTCTTGAGGCTTGAGATACTGAGGTTAACTGACCTAGCCAAAGTCACACAGCCCACATATTTAAGATCTTTCCTAACTCTAAAACTATATCTGCTTCTCCATGCTGCCTCTCAGACATGCCCTTTCCCTTTAATAACATCAATTTGGCAGCTATGTAAGAATGGATTAAAAAAGGGAGAACGAAGGCAAGAATTCCAATTATTGGCAATAATCCAAACTCCATGTTCCAATCTTTATCCTTTTCTATTTTCATCTTTAAAAAAAAATTATAGGACTAAAAGAAGAATCTATCAGCTTGGGAAACCCAGTGAACCTGAAGCAGACAGCATTCCCTTTGTAAATTAGCAGGCTAATCATAGCTAATTACCCAGGGTACTTAGAAATTAAATGATTGGCTCAGGGTTACCTAGTTAAATATCAGAGGCAGAATTTTAACCCAGATTCTAAGTCTAAAACCCCATCTGCTGCTTTTTTATTTCTCTTTTTACTAAATAAAAACTTTTCAAAGACTTATTTTGCCTATACCAGTAGGTATACATTAGAATGTAGAGCAGTAAACAGAGAAGAAGGAAGGAATGGGAACAAGCATTTATGACATTACCTATTTTATGCCAAGTATTGTACTGTGTTTCACAAATAGTAACTCATTTGATCCTGTGAAGTAGTAGGTATCTTTATGATGTTCATTTTAACTTGAAGAAAGTGAACCACACAGATGTTACATAACCAGCCCAGGATTACATAGCTAGTAAATGTCTAAGGTGAAATGCTGATTTCCTGCCTCAAAGCTTAGTGTTCTATCCACTGTACCACCCGGCTGCCTCACCAGACCCTGAGTTTGAATCAGTCCTAATTATTTGCCAGCTAAATGGCATCAGACAAATCTCTTCACTTCTGTCTATGTCTGTTTCCTCACCTATAAAAATGAAGGAACTGGACCAAATGACCTTCAAGATCTCTAAATATATGCGGTTATCATATCTTAACAGCCATATCTTATTCCAGAAGCATACTCCCTGTCTAGAGTCGATGGTATAGCATGGAAATTTAGACATGTAGAAGTATGGCTCAGAATGAAAAAATATGTCCTAAAATGCATTAAAGTGAATGTTCATATCTATTCCTTTGATTTCTGAACTGGTAAAGGTCTGGAAATGCCCTGGTTAATTTTACCAGAGACAGCATTTTAATTGAATTGTTCTCAGTATCCAAAACACAAAAAAAGCTGCAATTGGTTTATGGCCATCTGCAGTATTGGGGCACAGTTTGAGGAGACCCAAAGCTCAATTTAAGGACTTCCAAGCCCAGTCACACATTGGGGCACTTAATGAGTGGTAACCAAGGGAGATATCTCTAGCGGTCTGAGGATTTAGGCATGTTTCTTGATGTCCTGAGCAGAAACACAGGTTTTTCAACTTCACACTTTGCCAGAACCCCTTTTAAAATTCAAATGTAATGAAGAGGTGGAAAGGGAAGAAGAGGAAAAAAAAGGAGGGCAGGGCGAAGAGGGGAGGGAAGAGAAAGAGAGAGGAGGACAGGGCAAGAGGAGGAAGAGGGGAAGGAAGGAGAGGAGGAATCTTGAGATCACAGATTAAAAGTTAGAAGGAACTTCAGAGATAACTAGTTCCACATCCTCATTTTACAGATTAGGAAACTGAAGACCACAGGGCTACAGTACCTTTTCCAAGGTCACATAGGTAGAATTGAATTTAGATAGGAGCCCAGATCTTTTGACCCCCAAGCCACTTTTTTGTTGTTGTTGGGTTTTTGTTGTTTGAGTTTGGGTTTTTCCACTGTAACATATGTAAAACCCATAAGGCATTCTCCTACATATTGCTAGCTGATTGAATCGTCAGAGTCTTAAAATTTAGAATTGTAAGGAAACTTAGAGAGCATCTAGCCAAATTCCCTTCATTATACTGATGATGAAACTGAGGTCAAAAGAATATAACTTAATTACCAAAGACACATAGGTAGTAAGGAGAGTTAGGATTCAAACCCAAAGCTTCTGAATTCTCATGCTTCCTCTAAAAAGTGTCAACTGGCCAGAAATGTGAACACAAAAAATTAAAATATTTGTTGACTGACTAGTTTGATACTTTTTGACACTTCCCAAACCCTATAAACATTCCCTCACAAAAACAACAATAAGCAATAGAAAAAAGTAGTCTAACCTTTACATTTTTGCAAATGTATGTACAAATATATATGAATATATGGAGATATGTGCATTTGTGTGTAGAGAGAGAAAGAGAAAGACAGACATAAATATATACTGTGTATACTTTTGGGAAGAATTGTATATTTATATCTGTGCTCTATATATTATTGTTGTTTGGCCTTTGTTTTCAAAGAGAACCAAGAATGTCATGAGGGTGATGTCTTGACTTGTGTGTGAATTAGATTTAATTGAGGCAGAGCTGAGCAGTGTCATCAGTCTCAGTCTCTCTACCAGAGAGATAAAAATGAAGATGACTAGCAATGGTCCTGGATGCACTGGATGACTTTAGCATCTTTGATAGTCTGACCAAGCTCATAGAACAGCACATGGCAATAGATAGATAGATAGATAGATAGACAGACAGATAGATAGATGGATAGATGGATGGATGGATGGATGGATGGGTGAATGGATGGACACATGGATAGATAGATAGGTAAATCCAGAACAGAATTTCTACATGAGGTCATAGATTTGGTGCCCCAGATAGTGGCCAGAGGTCATATAGACTAATCCCTTCATTTTATAGAGAAAGAAGCTCAGATGCAGAAAAACTAAGTGATGAGCCCAAAGCCACATAGAAATAAAATGGCAGAGCCAGGCTCTATAACCAGATTCTTCAACTCTACTTATAGTGTTTTCTCCAGTCCAGAATGTTATTCCTTAAACAATAGATGTTTAATATATAGGATTGCTTGCCCTCTAGGGGAGGGGGTGGAGGGAGGGAGGGGAAAAATCGGAACAGAAACGAGTGCAAGGGATAATGTTGTAAAAAAAAATTACCCTGGCATGGATTCTGTCAATATAAAGTAATTATTAAATAAAAATTAAAAAAAATAAAAATAAAAAATTAAAAAATTAAAAAAAAAATAGATGTTTAAATGAGAACTACACAAACCTATTTGGGATCTTAAAAGTTAATTCCCCCAAATTTAGGCACACAACATTTTTAAATTTTTAAAGATTATGGGATTGGGGAGACAAATAGAGTTTTAGGACTTTGGTTCCCAACACCATGAAGAGAGCCCTATTAAGGCCATTGAGAAAGCCTGCTGATAGAAGTGTGAGGATCTGGTAGGGTTACTTCTGAGGCCATATAGAGGGATTGGTTGGACTCTAGCTTGGTCTCAGTCTTCTCTCCTTCCTCCCCATTCCCTTTCACTCCTCTCTCCTGTTCTCCATGCTGAAACCAAGCCCAAGCTGGAGGAGGTGCCATGGCCACTGAAGATAATAGTAATAATGAAAACAAAAGGCTTTCCAAGGGTGATGGCCACATGACTACACCCATAAAATGTCAACAAAAAGGTATCAAGCAAATGGCTGAGTCAAGAGGATTTGTTCATAAAAAAACAGGAGATTCTGATGGTGGCACAGAATAAGGTTGTTGCTACCAGAAAACAATGGAAAGTTCATTTTTAAGGAGCTAGGATTTATTAATCAATGGAGACTGAAAGGAAAATAGCAGAAACTGTAGGATATCACTGCAAATCGCAAAAATGTCTACACCTACCAACTACAGAGACATGATCCAGTCATCAAAATTTTCCATCAGAAACTCACTATACTTCAAAGTTTTAACATGATGAATTTTTGTACTACAAATACAAGCCTCAAAATTTGGAAAATTCAACATACAAGTTGAACCTAGAACAGGAGTATTAGCACAGATATAGTTATTAGCCATACTCCCATAAACATGATTTACGATAGATTGGATGGAATTAAAAAGCATTTATATACAAAGTCTAGAGCAGTTCACATAGTAAGAATTTAATAATTATTTTTTGAATTAACAAAATTATATCCCATAGCATAATAATATGGGACATTTATAAAACAATCGTTTATCATCTTAAAAAACTAATGAATTCAGCATAAGTTAAGAACAGCATTAAAAACTTCTTTAAATCACTGATAAATCATTTACAATTAGTTACACTAAATGACAACACTAAGATACTGTTTTAATTTGTTAGACTTCTTTTGCTAAAGATAAAAACAGGATTGCAGTTAAGGATCATAAATTTAGAGTTGCAAATACCTGGCTGTCTAGTTCAACCCCTGTAAATTTGCAGATGAAGAAACTGATACTCAGACACGTTAAGTGCTTTCATTAGTGTCACTCAGTAAATACTAGAGCTGGGATTAAGATGAATCCCATCTTAACAGCACAATCAGCAAGCAAGTGAAGCATTAGCACAGTTTTTATTTCATTTTCCACTGCTAAGAAGCACCATGGTGAAGTAAGAAGTTCATTGGACTTATGGAAACCTGAATTTGATGCTCAATTCTAACCTTTAGCAGCTGGGGCTAAAATGTACAGAGTGCCAGGCCTGGAGTCAAGAAGATTCATCTTCCTGAGTTCAAATCTGGCTTCAGACATTTATTAGCTGTGTGGCCCTGCAAAAATCACTTAACCCTGCTTACCTCAGTTTCCTCATCTGCAAAATGATCTGTAGAAGGAAATGGCAGACCTCTCTGGTATCTTTGCCAAGAAAACCCCAAATCAAGTCATGGAAAGTTGGACATGACTGGAACTACTGAATACCACTAAAAGCTCTGTGACTATGATCATGAAACAGCCTCTTTGACTCTTAATTTCCTCATCAGCCAAAGAGAAATAATATTGCTTACAATTTTTTGGAAGACTTGTAAGAAAAGCATATTGTAAACCTAAAAATGAAAGTTACTTATTATTTATTTCATTCATTAGATTGTTTTAATACTTGAGTTTTTATGCTTAGTCCATCAAAATCATTTAATTATTTTTATCCATTCTTTTAAAAAAAAACTCAAGTGGTTTGATCCCTTAATTTAATCCTTGTCAGTGAAAGATTAAAAATAGAGTAATAATAAAAATATGAAGGAGGAAATGAGGACAATAATTTATACATCAAAGAGAGTCCTGAAGCTAATGGATTTTTAAGAGAAATATTCATTTGATATTCAAAAGAACTTGTCCAAACAAGAGGGAGGGCATAACTGTCAAGCACCATGATGGTATGCCCTAGAAAAATAAAGGTGACTTGAAAAAAACACTGAGGGAATGACCAAAGTTGTAAAAGATGTGAGATTTTTATCGTTTCAATCACTTATTTTAGATTGATGATCACTATTAGGATACTGACAAAAGATCTAAAAAGAAAATTACTTTCTAAAATCAGTAACTCATCCAGCAGGTCTGCAGCTTCCAGGCTGGCCTTAACTTTTGTCTCTCCCTCAACATCCATCCAACAAATCCTGTTGACTCTGTTTGCACAGTGACTACTCCAGCCCTGTTTCCTAAAGGCTAGGTATGTTACATTTCATCCTTCCCCCAAGACTCTCTTGTATCCTTAATGGAGTTTGTGATATCTGTTCTGCCATTGGCTCAAGTTCATGCCAGCTGAGTTCTCCCAATTCTAAAGTTCCTTTGCACCCCAGTTCCATTAAAGCACTTAACAGATTAGTTTTTGCAAAAGGATATTTACTTCATAGGTATTAAGACCCCATAGGCTGGGATCACAGCCTTTGGCCGTATCTATCATTTGGAGGGCATAATCCTCCCTGTATCACCTAAGTGTCTAGGAAGAGGGGAGGGATTTGGTTCATAGTTTAGTTTAATTCTTGCATAACATGGTTTATAGATATGTAGCTGCTCACAAGGTGGTGCTATAGAGTCCAGGACTCAAGTCAGGAAGACAAATTCCTGAGTTCAAATCCGACCTCAGATACTAGCTGTGTGACCTTGGGCAAGTCACTTAGCTCTGTTTGCCTCAATTTCCTCATTTGTAAAATGAGCTGCAAAAGGAAATGACAAACCATTCCAGTATCTTTGCCAGGAAAACCCTAAATGATGACACAAAGAGTTGGACACAATTGAAAAAGGACCAAAAAACAACAAAATATAACATGGTCCTCCCAAGTTCCAAATCTAAAGTCCCCCTAGGCTTGCATCCCAGCACCTTGACTTCTTAGGGATTGCCTGCTTTATTGACAGCAATATGCAGCCTGGAATCCTGCTTCCCCAAATATCACTATGACTCAAGCTTCAGGTCCAGGGACTTCACAACTTTCACCTAGAAGTGAAAAAGTTAGGCAAACAGGAAAAACCAAAACCCCCAGGCCAATTCCTGAGCCCACAGAACCTATAAAAGGGGAATGGGAAGAAACACCCTTTTCTCTCACTCAGTTCAGCACAGGGTGCTTTAAATGACCAGCACCTTCACCCCCTGACCACTACCAGAAGACTGTCCCAATCTGGTAAACCCAGTGTGATCTTAGAACCTTTACTTTGAAAGAGTTTGCTTCCATGCACCATAGGGGAAAATGGGATGTCTTTTCCCAGAAACAGATCCCTGATGTCTTCCACATGGATGCCTCCACCTTAAGTGATCTGGACATGGGCCAAAGCCAGGTTCTATTTCTCAAGGTTGGTATTTTGCCTTCTATATCCAGATTTTTACATGATCTTTTCCCAAGTTTATACTGCACTCCATTCTAACCTTCATCCAAATCCCTTAGTTGCTTTCAAAATTCAGTTCATATACAACTTCTTAAAGGAAGCCTTTTCTTTTCTGCCTAGTTAATATTCTATCATCTGTATACTCCAAACAGAACTGTTCAGGAAAACCCCTGTGAACTGTTAAATGGAAGAAACCTCAGATCCAAAAGGGAGATCTGGAACAAACCAGAGTCCAATCATAATTTACACAGATAATAAATGCGTGTATTTGCCTGAGAAGAATCAGCTTACAAGCTGGAACAGTGTCAGAATGGAAATTCTCTGAGGACAGGAACTGTTTGTCATTTTTATCTTTGTGCCTCCTGGACTTAGCAAATTACTTTGCCTTTGGAGGGCTTTTAATAAATATTGTTGAATTGATTAGAACAAGTATTTGTCCAACATCTTACTGGCTAGCATTTTATAAGATACAGCTTTAGCTCACAAAGATATGCCAGTTAAAAATGGGACAAAAACATAGTTCAACATGGTCAGTAGAGCAATGGATGAGTCAGATTATTTAGTTCAGTTCCTGGCTCTAACAGTCACTAGCAAGATGGCCATTAGAAAGCCACTTTTTTCCCCTCACTCCTCCCCACTTCAGTATTTTCTTCTATAAAATAGGTATATAGACATACACTACTTCCATATTTTGCTGTTAGAAAATTCTGTAAACCTTCAAATATCATGAAGATGAGCTATTATATGCTGACTGATTTAAAAAGAAGATACAGTAAAATGACATTTGTGCAATATAGATAATTTTGAAATTGTGGATACCTTGTATACATTTGTCATAAGAGCCAAATGTAGATGCTAATAGAAATCCAACTTGAGTCCTTTTCTATTTCTAATTGTATAAACCCTTTCCTCTGGTTTACATTTCATCAGACACATCATTCAGATTCCTATTTAAGTTATAATGGAACCCAGTTGTACAGTTCTGAAGAACTTAAAACATAATTTAGAGGGAGTACCAGATGGTGGAAAGAGTACTGGATTTGGAACCAGAGGCCTGACCCAGCACTTTATTAAGGACCTTATTTTTTGTACAAACCCTACAATTGTGATAGCAACATGGATTTAAAGCTAGAAGGTACTTTTGAGATTATTTAACTTGACATCATTTATGGATGAAGAAACTCGGATCCAGAGAGTTGTATGATTCGTCCAAAGTCACACTAAGGGCAGGTGGATAGAACACTAGCCCTGGAGTCAGGAAAACCTGAGTTAAAATCTGACCATAGATAACTTAGTAGCTGTGTGGCCCTGGGCAAGTCACTTAACTTAGAAAAAAGTCACATTGGTTGTATTCACATCTTCAGAATCCAATGCTATGCTTTTCCCATTGTACTGAAAAATGGAATTCATAAAAATCTGTTTGAGGAAATTTGCATTGCAATCCAATTATGACTATGGACTTGTCTAACACATAAAGGTAAAATGACCTGTCCAAAATCACACATTATTTGGGGCAGTATTCAAACCAAATCTTTCTGATTCATAGTCCAGAATTCTACCCAGTTTGTCATGTTGTCCAAATCATCATCATCGTCATCAGTGCAAAAGGAAGATACACATGAACAATAATCATGGAATTGAAAATTTAATTTATTCATTCAATTAATAGTTATCAAACACTTTATTCATAAGAAACTATGCTGGTGAATATTTTTGATACAATCAATTTCAATCATTAATAATTTTTGGCCTTTAAAAAAGTTCTGACTTAATAAAATGGAATGCAAAAATATGAGAAAGAACTGATCTTGCCAAGACATTAAATTAAAAGAAAAAATGAATTTTCCAATGGTCTTTTTCTGCTGTAGCAATGGAAAAATTAAATCATTTTAAAATAACTTTTTTACTTCATTTCTAGAAAATGTAACCTAGATTTGTTTTATGTTTTTCTTTATCATGTAACCTGGATTTGTTTTATGTTTTTCTTTATCACTGTCTTCACAAAGGCAGCAGCAATGTATTTAGGATATAGTTTTCCAAGAATTATTCTACTTGAATGAATTGTAATCTAGAGAGCACATTTTGTACAATTCTAAGTAGAATGCTGATTGATTTAAAATATATAAAACATGTGTATGCAGATATCTATATATACACACAGACATACATATGTATGTACATATGTAGATTAAAAATTTTTCTGACTGACTCTAATCAATAGGGGGCAGTGACCCACCACTGTAACACCAGAACTTCAAATTAAAGAATAAAAATATCATGTAGATCCCTAAATGATAGTGAAAAGCAAATTCTCAAATCAACTAAAGAAATTTGAAATATTTTTATTAATATTTATGAATGATTCAATAATTAGTCTTAAGTAGTCATGAATGCATACTTCCCTTATAGGCTTGTCAGCGACTTATTAGAATTTAATTTACATGTAGTATCTGCATCAATAATATTAGTCTAAAAGTTAGTTATCCTGAAATGAAGATGAGAAAGTTTGAGTTTTATTTAAAATTTCTTTTTGGTTAACAAATATATATATATGTATATGTACATATACATATGTATATATATATATTTTTTTTTTTTACTTCTTCCCACCTCCCCTCATTGAAAAAAAATTCAAAGCAAAACCCTAGTGATTTGAGTTCCATTCTGAGTTTTCCTTTTCCAACTATGTTAACTAGAATCAACCCTATTTATTATCATATCAGAAAGGCACTTTAGCATCCCAGGGTAATAATACTACTTTGCATTTTTGAAGTCCTTTACAATTTTCTAAGTTTTTCTTATACATTATCTCATTTGATCTTAATAATGCCCCACTAAATAAGTAGGTTATTATTATGTATTGGGAGGTTTCCTTAGATATCCAGTGAGATTTTCAAATTTCACATTTTTAAGTACTGATTGTGTGCAGAATGATATTATTAGTTCTGAGAAGAGTATTATTCAGTTAGGTTTTTTTAAATGGTTCCAATTCTTCATGACCTCATTTGGAGTTTTCTTGGCAAAAATACTAGTTTGCCATTTTCTTCTCCATCTCATTTGACAGATAAGGAAACTGAGTCAAACAGGTTTAAGTGACTTGCCCAGGCTCACAAGCTAATAAGTGTCTGAAGCCAGATCTGAACTTGGAAAGATGAGTTTTCTCAATTCCAGACCCAGTGCTCTACTGTAATGACCCATGTATTTAAAATCAGCCGGACTCAAGAATTCAGGTTAAGGGAAAAATCTTCAATCTTTATTGAAGTGAAGAGATGAATAAAGATTGTGATAGCAATATGGACAAGAAAGATTGTGATAGCAATATGGACAAGAAAGATTGCGATAGCAATATGGGCAGCTGCGACAGGAAGCCAACTAACAGAGGGGGATCTGAGTTGAAAGGGCTGTCGCAATGGCAATGCAAAAAGTCTCTCCTTCCCCTTCCTTTTCCACTCCCCTGCTTCCACCCACCAAAATCGTCGTTTCCTATACAACACATCAGGACTTGCACAAAGAGTGGGCGGGGGCCATTTTTTCTCCAAGCTTATATATTAATAGAGTATGGTCCAATTACTATTTAGCCTCACGTACTTGGGACTCAGTGCATCAACTCAAGCCTCAGCCCATTATACTCTATCTACTATACCATCTAGCTGTCCCCCTATAATAAAAAATACAAGTGTAAATAAGACACAGTCTCTGCTGTCAAAGAACTTATAATTTAGTAACAGAGAAAAGACACCAAAACAGATAGCTATAATATGTACATAATACATACATTAACATGTACATTCAAAAATTAACAAAGTTCTTTCTATCTTAGGTCTGAGGAAATAAGAGAGTATATGGACCAAGGAAGACTTCAGAGAAGTGTCATTAGAACAAGGATGAACTGAAGTTCACAGGCAATAGGGAAAAGTGGCTCTTCCAACACAAGGAGCAGCATGAAGAAAAACACAGAGGTGTGAGAACATTGCGTATTCAATGATACAGTTCTCCAGGTTGGTTGGAAAGCATGTCTAGATTGTTTTAAGTTAAGGATAAAATGGTAAGATGGAGCTGGGCCATGCAGGGCAAAGAAATCTGTACTTAGGAAACAGTAGGGAGCCACTGATGATTTCTGAACAGAAGAATGTCATGGCTAGAACTAGGTATAAGAAAGATTGTTCTCTTAATTATATGAAGGTGAGATTAGAGAGAAAGGAACATTGAGGAAGGAAGACATTTAGTAAACTAGAGTAATGATGGTACTGGGAATCAGTTGTTGTACTGAGAATATTGTTGTCTCCCCAGTGTTCAGGACAATATCTTGTATGTAGTATGTATCTATTTACAATCTTAATAAAGATCTGTTGGGCTGGGAAACAAATGTGAGAGATTTCATAGATATTGTGTTAAAAGTTATACAAGTGATGGGGTCCCCAGCTGTTGCCCCTAGAATTTTTTCTCATTAAAGATAGAAATGGGAGAGAGGATGGATCAGAGCCCAAGGTCTAATTGAAATTGCATATCTAGCTAAGGAATATGGAGAAAACCTCTTAACTGTTGCTCCTTATTTGTTTTCTGTGTAAAATCCCTATCTTGATTTCTTATTTATCTTTTTGTAAAAGCCTCATCCAGACTTCTTACTTGTTTTCTTCCCTAAATAATTATACCTTGCTTAAAAACAAAAATTATATCTTGCTTAAAAACAAAACAAACAAAACAAAACAAACAAAAAAATCCCATCTCCTTAAGTACCTGAATGAAAAGACATCTTGGCTCCTCCCTTATCTATACCTTACCTTCTGCTTTTGCTTATCTGTACCTTATCTTTACTTATCTATACCTTACCTTTTGCTTTTTAGCTGTTAGCTTGCTAGCTAAAGCCCCAAATTTCAGGATATAAATTAAAGTTCTCCCAAACCCTTTCTAATTGCTAGGTTCTCTGAGTTTGGTCTGTCTGGTACGGCATCAATGAATTCTTTTGTGACTATAAGAAAGTCTCTTTGAATTTTTTCAGACTAACTGAGCCATGACTCTTGCACACTTCGCAAAGACCAATTAGCAGTTTAAACATGAGAAGTGAGGGAAAGTAAAAAGTTAAAAACAACTGAGATAAAACTGACAGAGATGCTACAGAGTAATAGTGAAGTCAGAAGGAGAGGTGAGTTTTTTTTTTTTGGGGGGGGGGGGAATTCTGAACATGTTGTACTGGTAGGAAGTACAGATGCTGATTCCTTCTAGCAGTTGGAGAGCTCCAAAAAGTGTTCAGGATTTGGGCTGTCATCTGCATAGATGGAAGTAAAAGCTATGGAATACCAAGGGACAGTAAGAAGACCAAGTTCTATATTGATTCTAAGAGAAACATTTACATCAGGAGGATGGTAAAAGAAAGAAAAACCAAAGGAGAGAGAACGAATCTCAAGTCAGAAGACAAAGATTGGGGTTGAAAGAAAGATTATGAACTAAGAATAAGACATATTAAATCAAATTATAGAAATGACCTCAAGGTCAATAGATGACTTTGATGGGTGATGAACACACAGTTAGATTGAATAAACTCCTTTAGAGGAAAGATTTTGAAGGGAAGGTGAAAAAGGAAGTATCTGGAACAATGGGGATCAAGGAGTATGTTTCCTTCCATCCTCCTCAGGCTTTATGAGTCAGAGGTAGTTGGAGAAGGATCACCAGCAGAGTAGGCACAAAGGGACCTCATATCCTCAGGGAAAAACCAGATTTCTGTTCAAGTGAGAACATAGAAGGAATGCTGGTTGACAAGTTTAAGGTCTAGGCACACTGTGTTGAATACAAAATGGACTAGATAGTATGTGAATTGGGTTGGAATGCAATGGAACTCAGGAGAAGCAAAGGCTATTTATTAGACTTAGGGAAAGAGTTTGGGAGGAGGCACACGCTATTTGTGCCATAGGTGGTAGTGAAGCTGAATGACAGGGATTAGGCAGCCAAATCAGGGAGCCCCGACACACTACTTCAGTATCTCTAGACTCTTTGAGAATTTTCAGTTAATTTTCCTCATTGTTGGTGATGCAAGTAAAAATTTAAAACCTTAGTGATTTCTTTCCTTTGGGGGGAGGATGGGAGGAAGGGTTTCAAGGATTTCTGCTTTACAGAATTTTTCCTCCAGGTGTAGTGTTTGACTTGATTTTAAGAGAGTAAGAGCTTTGGGTGTCTAAGTTCTAGGCTTCCTACCCTCAGGTCAGGGAGGGAGGAAGTTTGTTGAGAGGATGAAAGTCTTTATCTAGTGTGGAAACACTTTTCTTCACCAGCATTTCAAAATCAGTTTCTTTGATGTCTGAGCAACAAGGCAGATGGTTTTGTCTGGCTGAGCAGGGCACAGTGTAGCCTGTTTCCTGTTTATTAACTTACTTGTGTCACCCAGGGCCTTATAGGAGTTTAGTTAATAAATATGTCTTCTGGAGTAGGGTCTAGTTACCCAGAGCTGTTTCTTGGACTTCATTTTCACCTGTGCCCTTTGAATATGGCAACCATATGTCCTAGATTTTTCTAGGGTGGTTTTGATTTTAGGAAAAAAACAGATACATTTAAACAAAGCTTTGCAGAAGGAATATTTTTTATTGGCGCACGTGTCCTAATTTTGGAGTTTGGAAAATATGGTTATGGTATGACTGCTGCCAATAACAATAAAAATGATGATAACTCATTTCTGCAGAACTTCAAAGGTTTACAAAGCACATCCACAAAATTGTGGTATTTCAGAGTTGGGGAAAAAACCTCCAAAGCCATCTAGTTCAACTCAAAATTCTGCCCCCAAATCCCTCCATAATATATATGGTAAGTGATCATAATTGAGAATTAGAGGGGCAAAGTAATTCACTCAAGGTGATAATAATAATAATAGCTAACATTTACATAGTGCTTACACTGGGCTAAGCACTTCACAATTATTATCTTATTTAATCCTCACAACAGTTTTGGGAGCTAGGTGCTGTTATTAGCCTCGTTTTACAGATGAGGAAACTGAGCCATAGAGTCACAAAAAAGAAAGTATCACAGGAAGTAATTGTGATTGTTGAAAAAGATAGACTTCCCCACCAATTAAATCACTGATCATTTGAGGAATTTACAGCATTATCCATATATTATATAATACACACATACATATTCACATGTATGTGTGTTATAAATAAATATGAAGGAAAGAAAGCAATGAAACTCTAGCCCCGCTCTATTTAGTCTATACAGATTTTTAGATAGGCTGACACATATAACAATATAAATCATCCATCTTTCTACCAGTCAGATGTAACACTCACAGTATGGCAAATACTTGCTTTTTCTTTTCTCCAAAATAACATTTATCTCCAATGTAATCAGAATAAATTCTTCTACTTTTTTCTTAGATTGACAAGAAATATTGGTTTCTCTTTTAGAAGACCCTTCCTAAAACTTTCTTATTTTTTAATGTTGTTTTAATGAAAAAAAATTGCAGGATAATATTTTATAATCATCATGGCAAACATTCAAAAGTAGCAGAAAAACTTGATACTGGAAGAAATATTTATTTAAAAAGTGGTTTTATTGTTATATTTTGTTTCTTCATCACCTGTATTTTCTATTGTATCTCTTCTCCCACCTCCTCTCAGAAGACTATTTCTTATAGCAAGAAGAAGGACAAAAAGGAGATTCAGCAAATTCAGCAAAACTAATCAACATATCAAACAAGTCTGATATAGTGTCCACATTTATAGTGAACAGCAGCCCACTCTAATAATACACTAACACCAGCCTCTGGCTTCCTTGGCCTCCAGGGCCTTCTCAAGCACCAGCCAACCCTAAGGCAAAATTCCTTTTCCTTGTGACACACACTCACACAAACACTGCAAGGCCCTCTCCAGTGCTACCTGACCAGCGCTCTCTGACCTGGCTCCCTTGCTCCTGCTTTTTCTGTGATGTGGATTTTCTGGGGTCTCACAAAACATATCGTCAGCTGCCATACAGCTGGAGGTTGAGGGAGAACCTCAAACAGTCTAACCATGTCGAATCATGTCCCTCACTCAATAAACTTTTTTCCAACCACTGATTACTCTGCCTGGGCTCACTCCTCCACGGTTAGTCTACTCTAACTTCCTTTTACTTTCCCCATCCTACTGATTCCGAGCTCCCATCTGCTGACATACAAGCCCGGTCCAACTTCCAGCTCGTACTCTCAC